>NW_011495026.1:1695427-1695786 GCF_000754665.1 Bison bison bison | reverse complement strand
GAAAGATATAAACATCTGAAAGCAGAGTTCCAAAGAATAGCAAGAAGAGATAAGAAAGCCTTCTTCAGCGATCAATGCAAAGAAATAGAGGAAAACAACAGAATGGGAAAGACTAGGGATCTCTTCAAGAAAATCAGAGATACCAAAGGAACATTTCATGCAAAGATGAGCTCGATAAAGATGTATGGACCTAACAGAAGCAGAAGATATTAAGAAGAGAGGGCAAGAATACACAGAAGAACTGTAACAAAAAAGATCTTCACGACCCAGATAATCACGATGGTGTGATCACTGACCTAGAACCAGACATGCTGGATGTGAAGTCGAAGTGGGCCTTAGAAAGTCATCACTACGAACAA
>NW_011495026.1:1694947-1695104 GCF_000754665.1 Bison bison bison | reverse complement strand
TCTGAAAGAGATGGGAATACCAGACCACCTGATCTGCCTCTTGAGAAATTTGTATGCAGGTCGGGAAGCCACAGTTAGAACTGGACACGGAACAACAGACTGCTTCCAAATAGGAAAAGGAGTTCATCAAGGCTGTATATTGTCACCCTGTTTATTT
>NW_011495026.1:1597793-1694847 GCF_000754665.1 Bison bison bison | reverse complement strand
ATTTTTTTGGGCAGCCAAAATCACTGCAGATGGTGACTGCAGCCATGAAATTAAAAGACGCTTACTGCTTTGAAGGAAAGTTATGACCAACCTAGATAGCATATTCAAAAGCGGAGACATTACTTTGCCAACAAAGGTTCGTCTAGTCAAGGCTATGGTTTTTCCTGTGGTCATGTATGGATGTGAGAGTTGGACTGTGAAGAAGGCTGAGCACTGAAGAATTGATGCTTTTGAAGTGTGGTGTTGGAGAAGACTCTTGAGAGTCCCTTGGACTGCAAGGAGATCCAATCAGTCCATTCTGAAGGAGATCAGCGCTGGGATTTCTTTGGAAGGACTGATACTAAAGCTGAAACTCCAGTCCTTTGGCCACCTCATGCGAAGAGTTGACTCATTGGAAAAGATTCTGATGCTGGGAGGGATTAGGGGCAGGAGGAGAAGGGGACGAGAGGATGAGATGGCTGGATGGCATCACTGACTCAGTAGACGTGAGTCTGGGTGAACTCTGGGAGTTGGTGATGGACAGGCAGGCCTGGCATGCTGCGATTCATGGGATCACAGAGAGTCGGACACGACTGAGCGACTGATCTGATGTGACTACATACTGGGTCAAAGAGAACACTGATTTAGAGTTAATTTACTTCAACTTAAATACTCTCTCCAATAATGTACTGTTAAAACATAAAGCCTGAGGAAATGGCCCTCCACTTTGAATTATATTGTAAAAAATTATGTTAAATAACATTAAAGACATTGATTTTATGCTGATGTAGTAGTATCGAAAATAATATACTCATTTTCAGTAAAATTTAAAGAACTGGATTAATTGCAAAGGGTTTAACTCTATCTTCCTTTTGACAATTACCATTTACCATTGGATAATTTATTTCCCTTTCTGCTTCCTTGAAGTTTGAGCACTTACGCTTTTGCAGAAGAAAGGAAATTTCTGTGGTTATGTTTTTTGGTAGACTTTCAATGTTATGAAAAAACAAAATGAAAACAGAGAAAAAAATCTTGCTTTCTTAAATTATGATACATGAGCATTGATATGTTATTTACCCAATCGATGAATATTTAGTCTTCCCATCCCAAATTCTACTATCTACTCTCTCTTCTTTGTTGTGTAGTTAAGGATAGGCTGTATACAATTTGTAAGAAGGTCTGATATGTATTGCAAATTTACTAATTCATCTACTTTTGCATAATTTTTCCTTTCTTTTAAATATCATAAAATGGTGTGAAAATAATGAAAATCTCAAAAAATTTTCAACTGTTACTTAATAAAACTAGTCTTTTTCATCTGTATTTCATACTGGTTAAATAAGTAAAATAGATTTTTTTTCAAAGAAAAAAATATGGATGTAAATGCTATTTCTGGAATTTTCTAGCTGTTTAAATGCAGTTAAATCTTGTAATATTCCTGAGGATATATATATTTGGAATAATAATTTCCACCCACATTCACTGATAACTGTTGAAATAATTGGCAGAATCTAAGGTTATACACATATTCAAGGAAAAATGTGGGATTGTAGTTTTATCTTTTCAATAGAGTTGATGTTGTTTCTTGTTCTACTAGGAACTTTTTCCATCTATGGGTTTATTTTTCATATGTAAAAATATTGCAATGGTATATTACTAAGGCTTGTTTCCTGACAGTGCAAAGAAAGTCTGGTTTTTTATCTTTACCAAGTGTGTTCCCAGGATCGATCTAGATTTAAGCTAGTGCTATGACAGATAGACATTTTTTTTTTAAATCAGTAACTCTATTAATAAACTGTCCTACAGGTGTCTCTAAAATATTTGAATCCCTCTTTAATCAGCAAAATGAAATATCAATAGTTTAGTCATCTGTCATAGCATTTAACGTTGGATTGACTTTGAATCATCACTTGCCAAAAGGCTTAACGGATTCACCTGGTATTTTCCTTTGCCTCGCATGTTAACTAAACATTGCTTTAGGCTCTATATTAACTGAAAGCAGTAAGTAATGTGAAGGGACCATTTTATTTCAGTTCTAGGAGAAAAGCTTTCATTATTGCTACTCTGTAATACAGATGCAAGTCCAATTAAAACCTCAGTCACTTCTGAGAAGAAGAAAGTAGGAAGGAGATCTACAGTGTGCTCTACAGCTGTTTGATTGGCTTCCAAAAATGTCCCTTTAGTTAAGTATTGAAATGCCCATTTTATGAATGAGATAATAAAAATTTTGCACATCACGTATGGGCTGTGATGGGCAGAATGGCCCCCAAAGAGGCCCATGCCCTCATCCTTGGAACCTAAATAGGTTATATTATGTGGTAAAAGAGACTTTGCAGATGTAATTAAGGCCACAGACCTTAAAATATGGATAATATCTTGAATTATCCCAGTGGGCACAGTCTAACCATGTGAACTCTTAAAAGCAAATGAAATGTTCTTTAGCTGGAGGTGGGAGACGTGAAACAGAGTGTCAGTTTTGAAGCATGTGTCATGATAGCATAGCTCTCATCTAGTCTTAATGGCATTTAGGGTATTCTTTATGTAGCTGAAATTGAAGATCCCCTAGAGGTGGGATTGGCAACCCACTCCGGTATTCTTGCCTGGGGAATTCCACGGAGAGAGGAGCCTGGTGGGCTACAGTCCATGGGGTCTCAAAGAGTTGGGCACAAAAGAGAAACTAATACTTTCCCTTTCATTTACCTAACTGAAATATTTAGTTTCCATAATTTTATCTTTATTTTAAAAATGAAAATGATTTAATGGAAAAGGGAATATCTTATTTAAAACTTTCTGCTCCATGAAAGTGAAAATGTTAGTCACTCAGTCATGTCTGAACCTTTTAGATCCCATGGTCTGTAGCCTGCCAAACTCCTCTGTCCATGGAATTTTTCAGGCAAGAATACTGGAGTGGGTTGCCATTTCCTTCTGCATGGGATCTGCCTGACCCAGGGATTGAACACAGGTCTCCTAGACTGCAGGCAATTTCTTTACTGACTGAGCCACCAGCCTATCCATAGTATTAGCTAAATTTTTCAGGTTCAATAGATACAAATATTTGTTTAAAAAATGTCCTACACTCACTTTTGCAAAGAGTCTATATAAAAAGTGTCCAGTGGAACATCCTAACCATATTTTGCTGTATCTTATTTAAAAATATAATTATTAGTTATATATGTATATGAAAGAGGACATGTACATGCACTTAAGTGTGAAGCTTCTAGGTCAGAAAAAAAGTTTATTACTCATAAAGTAGCATTTTGTGTCAATTCATATTCCAAATCCCCACAAGGTGACATAACTTGTGATCATATTTCATCTGAATATGCAGTTGGTTTACATCACAGAAGAGCAACTCCCAATTCATGAGACTATGAGCTTATATAGATGATGCTGGCCCATCTGCCCCTTCCTTTGCCCACCTCTCCAGAGAAGGACTTAAATCTTCTTTAATGTAAACAAATCCTCTACTAAGGGGTGGATGGGAAAGTTTTTATCCTTATTTATTCTACTGCAATGGAAGCAACTCTCTCTGGGTAGACATCTTTAAACTTCTAGCTTTCCGTACCTTTGTTATGCAAACATTTCCCTTGATTAGAAATCTCGGACCATGCAAATCATGAAATATTCATAGAAAATTCTCTTTAAGCACACAGTCATCCTGAAAATTAGTAAACATGCCCAATTATTGCTTGCAAAACTAATCAGATCACCTTATCTATTTTACATAACCCCTAAATTATTTTTCTAGTTCAAATAGTCTTCCAAATCTCCGTGTTTAAGTTTAATATTTGCTCTAGATTTTTAGCATACTAATTTTATACACCACTATCCCACTAAATGGGATAGCTTATATTGAAAAATTAATCACATGAAATGTAGTTTTTGCATTACTGTTAGGTTTAGGAAAAGCTTTCAAATCTCAGTTGCTGGAAGTTCTGAGGGTCCTCTAGCATTTTTCAAAACCACCTTAGGTCCATCTACAGTTTGATCCTTTCTGGAAATAGTATCTACTCCAAGTTAAATATTGGCATGAATGATTTATGGTCCTCTGACTGGCCAGAAAGTCTAGGAAGTGATTCTAAGAATTTCTCAGGTGTTGCATACCTGTTTTATTGTTACTGTCTGACTCTATGGGACTAAGAGCAACAAGTCTAATGACAAGCAGAATTATCTTCATAATTTTTGAGACAGTAAAATCATTTTGTTCCTGAAAAAAAAATATCCCTCCTATTCCAAAAACTTCCAAATCTAAAAGAAAATAAGAACTTCAACCTACTTGTATCAGTCAGGGTATCCAGAGAAACAAAAGTTATATTTATAATAACTATATTTATTTGGACAAAGTATACTTTTTTAAACATGATTTTCTTTTATTAAAAATAATATAATATTTAAAATGGAAAGTTCAGAATTTTTAGAGTCACATTTATCACAAACTTTTACTCCTTTAATATTAGCTATTAGAAGTAGCCATCTTGCCAAAGATTTATTAAATTTTTCAATTTTATAATTTTATGTAAAGCTGGATATTTGATAATACATTTAAATATATATCATTCTCAGAAATAGTCCACAGTATGATTAAAATTTATCTATTAAATAGTGATGCATTATCACTGTATGAAGGTTATAGTTTATAATAATCATATCAAGACCCATAATGTATACAAATCAGTTATTTTTATGTAAGTTAGAAGATAAGCAATCAAACTTTAACACAAATTTTGAATACATTTTTTTTTCTCTTCTAGGAAAAAGCATACCTAGAGATAAAACAGATGAATGAGAATTTGGATGTCAGTTACCTTTTATACAGTGCTTCATTATAGAAAGCTTTACTATCTTCTGCTAACCCACAAATGAGATTACATTAAAAATGCTAATACAATATGTTTTTTTCAAAACTATTGATGGACTCTTGTGGTAATGCAAGCGATTCCCCAGTGGTGTTTAACTCGATAAAATGACTGACGCCTTATGGCAGGAACACACATTTGGCTGTTGTGTGTCATGTAAGTGACAGCAATTATCTCACTGTCTGTTTTCTTGATTGTTTTTTCTTTTGTAGAGTACAGCACTTGGGATGCAATAGAAAGACTGTCTATCCTACAATTAGAAAATATACCATACTGTGTTCTGAGTAAGTTTCCTTTTCAAATTCAGAAGACTTGGAAAATGTGACCATTTTGTAATGAAATGTGTAAGTTTAATACTAAATCCTTTTAGAAAATATAGAGTTAATAAATTATTAATGTGTTGGGTCATGTTTCCCAGAAGTACAACCTGCAGCAAAGATTCCTGTGTAAGTGATTTATGCAGAAAGTACTTCTAGGAGAAATCATAAAGGAGTATAGCACACAGGATAGGCTACTTGAAACATGTAGTTTCTTTTTTTTTTTAATTTAATTTTATTTTTTAATTACAATATTGTATTGGTTTTGCCATATATCAACATGAATCCGCCACAGGTATACACGTGTTCCCCATCCTGAACCCTCCTCCCCGCTCCCTCCCCATACCATCCCTCTGGGTCGTCCCAGTGCACCAGCCCCAAGCATCCAGTATCGTGCATTGAACCTGGACTGGTGACTTGTTTCATATATGACATTATACATGTTTCAATGCCATTCTCCCAAATCATCCCACCCTCTCCCTCTCCCAAAGAGTCCAAAAGACTGTTCTATACATCAGTGTCTCTTTTGCTGTCTCGTATACAGGGTTATTGTTACCATCTTTCTAAATTCCATATATATGTGTTAGTATACTGTTTCAAGTAGTAGTATATTAGTTAACATTTGCTCTTAAAAACCATACCTAAGTCTACTAATTTAAAATAAAAAATCATGTATTGACCCATGATTTCAGGAGTTGGAAATTGGACTGGGCTCAGCTGAGTGGTTGTTTCGTTGGGTTTCATCAGCTGGCAGGTTAGCTGTGGTCAGATAAGATTAAAATGGCCTTACTCACTTATCTGACACTTGGTCCTGGTTCTTAAATGCTGTGCTTTGGTCATGTGTCTCCAGCCAACTAGGGCAGCTTCATTCACATGGTAATATCTGTAAGATCCTCATGAGGAACAAGAGAGTGCAGCCCCGAGGGATTATCCAAGGGTGTGTGTAAAGGGAGGAACAAATCACTATAGGTCATTATTGCAACAATCTATCACGTGTAAAATCAGAAGAAAAGAGCACAATGCTAAAGAAAAACCTTAAATTGTAAAACATGAATTAAAGTTGTCCTCTACTGATCCAAGAGGTATTTCAGTTTTATTTACTGGTTAATCATTGATGCGGAGGATATCTCCAGCTCTTTGTTGCAGACTCTTAGTACTGGCAAAGTGGGTCCTCAAGTGCTGGCTTTTGTATGAGAAAGCATGCATGAGATGCAGAGAGGGCTATCAGAAGTGACAGAGGACACAGAGAGCAAAAAACTTCCTGCAGGAAACCAGACTGAGCCATCAGCATTGTTTGCTGCAGTATCCTCTTCCATTACTCAGATTCAATAGTTTTGATTAGTTCATGGGTTAGTTAATACAGAGTCTTCAAGATGGGGGTTTTCTGGGGAAGGGTAAAAAGGAAGTATTAGTGGGGTGAGTTTCATGAATGGTCCTTCGTAACTTATGTTCAGCATCTCTTTTCTCTACAACCTAGTCTAGATCACCCCTTCCCTCAGTTAGCCTTCTACAGATCTAGTTGACTTGCCTGGTGGTGTGATATAGACTATAGTTCTGAGGAATATCAGAACTATGAGATGCCCCCATACTTTGGGGGGGATACTCTTATGATTATCAAAATGATTCAAATTATTTTTTAGAAGTAGGCTCAAACAGATGGCAGGCAGATGGGAATGTTAGCCATTATCTTTATCACATTGGATGTAAATTTCAGATACAAACTTGTGACTCATCTTATTCAGTGGAAAATGAGCAAACCAGAATACTGTGGCCTTTCCCATCTTATTGAGCACACTCACTGATTCCAGACCTCTGAAAAGAGAAAACCTAATTTTCCAAGTTTCTGCTTCTGTGCTAGGCCACTCTGACCCTCCTCTGCCAACATTTGCTTGTATTCTTTGGATTTCTGACTAAGATAGATTTTGATGATGATTTTAGATTCTACTTACCTTTCCCCACCCTGCAGCCACTTCTTCTACAATATTTCATTCTCTTATTCTTAATCGGAAAGTTTAATGCTCAATATAATATTTATCATTTTTTACAAATGCTAAGCATTATATTATTTTTTCTATTATTTTTCTACCAAATATTCTATTATTTTTTTCAATCATATTATAGGTGAGTATGAAGCAAAAATGTCCAAAAACCTGACACAATTATGATAGATACTAATTTTGATTTTAAAAATTTTTTAACATCCAGGTTTTTAGCTAAATTCAAAACTATAAAGTAAATTGTCCATAACTTTGTATTGAATCAAGAGATTCTTCTTGTTGTTAATTTTGCTTTAATTCCTGTTCTACCATTAAAAGCAGTCCACTAAATTTGCTTTTGACAAGCTTTAGAAAAAACTTCATAACCCGTCTAGTTAAAACAAAACATTTTGCATACAGGGTGCTCTTTTAAATGAATTTGATCACAGAGAATAAACCTGACAGGGAAAGTTCCCAGCAGTTACCTCCAGGTCATCAATTACTATTAGAGACTTTAATTGTATAGCAAGTTCCTTTAGCTCTGCCAGAAGAGGCTGCACACCAGTGTTGATAGGTTATTTCTTCTTTAGACTATGACTTTTCTTCTTACTTTTAAAAATCTGTGAATAATAAAAATGTGTCACTCAATATATTAATATAATTTCAGATTATTTAAAGTATCAATGGGGATCACTGAATTGAAGCTTACTCTAAAGCATCTTACCTCCTGCACTTTTTATACTTTGAATGCTACATATTTTTGACAATAAGGGAACTAGGAAAATGTACTTTATTTCTGAAGAGCCTTGGCATTTATCTGCCTGTTTTTAATAGCTTAAAATGGATAACTCTTGTTGAGAAACCATTGTATTTTTACAGACTGATTTGAGCTATCAAACAAATAGCTGACATTATTTGAAAATATTCTATTGTTTCCATAAAACCTGTTTTAGATGTGATAAAAGGCAGATTAATGATTGGCTTAAAAAAAGCATGTTTTATATCCTAGTACTTTGGAGAAATCTTGGTAATTGCATTCATTGAAAGCAATTTAAAATGTATAAAACATCTAACTTGTCTTAGTTTCTCACTTAATGGAACAAAGAACTTTTGCTTACTTTAAAAGTCAGTATATTCAAACAACTTTGAAAATAATACAGGTATATAATTTTAATAACCATTCCTGTAATTAGTAAAAACATACATCAAAATTATTGGAATAATCTTTTAAATCTGTAATTTTCCCAGTTCTCTAACTAGAGAAAAATGGACAGAAATATAATCCTTAATCATAAATTTTAAATCATAAATATTAATAAAAGCAGAAATACAGGACTCAAATGGACACATTATAAAAGAAAAAAATTATAAAGATGCATAATAAAACTATTCCCATTTGACAGAATTTATTAAATTATCTATTCAATATTTCTTTAAAAAGTATTGTAAGTGAAAAGAACAAAGAAGTGCCCAGATCCCAGGTTTGAATTTATGAGACCAGCAGCCTTCAAAACATTTCTAACCTACACACAATTCAAGATATACATGTTTTCTGGCAAAGTAGGCTTAATGTCATGTTTTATCTAACATTCCAAAATCATATTAGAATATGAAGTGAGATAAGTACTATTTTCCAATAGGTAAACATGAGTTCATGTCAAAAAATAATCACACAAAAAGTGTTGCATCTTTTAGGAAACTTACACTAAAATTAGGATGAGACGGTTGGATGGCATCACTGACTCAGTGGACATGAGTCAGAGCAAGCTCCAGGAGATGGTGAAGCATAGGGAAGCCTGGCGTGCTGCAACCCATGGGGTCACAAAGAGTTGGACACACGACTGAGTGACCAAACAATAACCAAAATGCTTTCTTATTAGATGTAAATCACTAGCATATGTTACATATCATATTGCAGGCCCCATGAAGGCAGGATTTTTGGGGGGAGGCAGGATATATTTTTTTGACCACTCCATGTCCAGTACCTAGAACAGTGCCTGACACTGTGTGATGCTTCCTAAACATCAGATGATTGAATGTCATATAACATTGCTTTGCAACAAGTCTGAGGACTATGGCTCCAAACTAAGTCAGAAACTGGGTTATGACCATTTCTTTTATAAACATGCGACGATTCTGTGGCAAAATAATCATGAGAACATTGGTCAAATGGTCTATGGTCTTTCTTTATCAAATAATATTTGAAAAAAATCAGGATACTTCTCAAAGGGACACTGCAGTCAAAATAAATATTTTGTTTCTGCATAGAATTTTCTAAACATTTTACTGGGACCTGTGTCAAAGCACAACCTCGAATATTACTGAGTATTAAGAGACCATCTCATGAAACATTTATCTAGAAGTACTCATATTTCAATCAGAGGTGATACTCAGATCCATAGACATATTGTTCTAGGGATTGTAAACTCTGAGAAGTTCCTCTTCTGTAGGAAGACATTTATTCACATTTCACAGGGTAATATACCAGGGTTCTGTTCCCTTCTTTTTCAGAGAAGAATTTGTTTACGTTAGGAGGCAAAGGCCTCTGTCTGTCTCTCAGGAGTGGAGGTAGAGTTGGCAGCTACATCTTTACATACTCTTTAGGGTTCGTCTCCTGTGGTATGACCCACATATGTGCAAGGTTGTCCATCTGGCTCTCATTACATCACCCCAGACCTGGGAAATTTAGGGAAAGGGAAAATGATGTGGTTTTTTAGCTCTAAGTAATAATCTTTCTCTGTCCAAGAAATCTCTTGTATGCTTTAAGGATTTTATGAGTAATTATAGATGTTAAAAAGTTGCTGCTGCATTATCACTGACAGTATAGCTGTGTTTGACACCTGCAAAAAAAAAAAAAAAATCTTCAGGGCATTTTAGTAGGTATCTTCACAGTGTAACTGGGCTAATGGAAAGTTGAGTTGAGGAAGCCTGACCCTCAGGGTTTATACTAATCGATCCTTCTACTCTTGTTTTTCCCTCCCTTATACAAATTCCACACAAGTGACCAGACAAGCAAGCTGAAGTGAGCCATTGACAGCCTCTACTTATAAACAGAGAGCAAGGGGCAACTCCATATTTGCATCCTCCACCTCGTTAGTCTGGATATGTTTTGGTTATCTGTAGAAAACTCCAGAGTTTGCAACTTTATTCAAGGGTTCCCCCAAACACAGGTGTGGTTTGTGTAGAAATGGTGCTCCTTTTGGTATTCAATCACTTAATTCAGCCAGAAATTGTATCAATCATGTTTTTATTTTCATATATTATGAGGTTTGAGCATCATAAAATTTACTAAGAAAGTTTTTTAGCTCTCTCCACCTGGAGAGAAATAATAGTTCTCAGGGCTAGTCACTTCTAAGTGATGGCAAAGGGCCCAGCTGGAAGCATGTAGCTATGCAACCCCACCAATCCAGAGCATTCCTCCTCCATCTGGCCATGTACCTCAGGAGGTGGTATTCCTCTGCCTTCATCATTTCAGGGCCAGACAACTGGGGACCACCCCATGGCCCAGGGCCCACTGAAATTCTTTAAACCAGTCAGTCTTAAACTGTTTACCCTACCTTGCCTTATCTTTCCAAGGAAAACCCAATGAAGGTTACTGGACAAGCTTTCCTCTTGCTCCTGCTTCTGCTTCCTAAACAAAACCCAGTGCTCTTCTCATAGCCCTGCATGGCTAGCTGTGCCTCTTGTTTCTAGTGGAGCTGTGAGTAGCAGACTTCTCCTTCAGTGGCATTGACCTCCAGTGTCCCCGCTCAGTTACCTTCATAAATTAAGACAAGGGAGAAACATCTCTATGCTATGGCTTTTATAACTGAGTCTATCTGTTCTGGTTTTTTAGGACATGGGGTATCCCTCTGGATATATGACTGTCTTTTTCTCTTCCATCTGTCATTTTACTATGATATACCTAACTTTGTGCTTAGTAGCTCAGTCGTGTCCCAACTCTTTGCGATGCCATGGACTGTAGCCTGCCAGACTTCCCTTGTCCTAGAGATTTCCCGGGCAAGAATACTGGAGTGGGATGCCATTTCCTTCTCCAATCTAAGTTTACTATGATGTAACTGTTTTGCTCCTTCCTGCTCTCCATCCCTGCCTTCCTCCCTTCCTCCTACCCTTCCTTCACTTTCTTCCCTTTCCTTTGTTTCTTTCTAAATATTACTTTGGGTTTCATGAACCATTTGAATTTGAGGATTGGTGTCTCAATTTGCAGAAATTCTCAGTTCCAGACACTATAATTTCTGCTTTAAGTAATGAAATTTCACAAACTCTGGAGACTTCTAATTTTATAATATTTATATGGACCAATTTCTCTGTGGTCTTTTCTAGTTTTGTTCTGTTTCATAGTTTCACATCTTTCTTCATCATGTGTTTTGCAATAGTAATCAAGTATCCAGAAGCTCCAATTTGAATTTTAAAAACAAGACAAAAGCTCAGAAGTTCAAGCTTACTCATTGCCAAACTTCTTTTAATTCTAAACAAGAGTATAATTGCAAGGATGAAGGTCCACAGATAGTTGGGGAAAATTCATTTCCAGAATATAATTTTCCTGAAATAGTTTTTGTAAGAGTTCTTCAATTTAATGAATTCACATAATGTACTGCCAAAATTCCTGTCTGATTCATCTATTCCTATATTATACTTTCCCTTATCTATTGCAATTTAGATCTAATCAATATCTACTATGTCCCTTTGACTTTATAATGGTATTATTCTAACTATGATAAGATAATGCTTCTAAATTTTTAGTGATTAAAAAAGTATATATCTAACTAGCTAACTTTACCACATGTGGTAAAGTTGGATATTGTCTCTGGAATTGTGATAGGGGTCACGTGTTTGCTTATTCCTAGAGTAACCACTTGGCACAAACACAAGTTCTCTGGGTACAATAAAAGAAGTCCTCCATTATTCATATCAGTGGGGTTCCATCAAGAGACACAGATGGAGTTAATTATTAGTATGTATCAAAGAGTTTGGTTAAATTAACTGACAAAGGAAGCATTTTCCTGATTGATTAAAAAAATAGCTCAGTTACGCTCATCTACTCTGCAAGAAAGTTTTGCATTATATTGTTCAGTGATTAATAAAAATAAAATGAAAATATAATGGAAATGAATCCAAAAGTTGTTTCACATACTTTGCAGAAATGTTTAAAACCAATACTTCTATCTCAAATACTCAGGAAATGACTTCTTCAACCTATCTTTGAGTTATCTGCTCAATGATACATTCATATTATTTTAAAAATTTATGATATATGCAAGGTAGTATAGGAGAGTAAGTCAAAACAAATGTAAGAATAGGCACAGATTCCAAAGCCTGATTTCAGACTTTCAGACTGCCTGGGATGTACATCTTGGTATTGATACTTGGTGGCCATATGTCTCTGAATGATTTTTTTTTTTCTTTTCTTTTTAAAATTATAGTTGCCTGACAGTATGTTAGTTATACAATATTCACCTGAAATATTGACTATAGTAATTCAATATTTTGTAGAATATACTCCATAAAAAGCTATTATAAGATATTATGGTATTTCCTGTGCTGTATATAACACTCTTGTAACTTATTAATTTTATCCCTAGTAGTTGTATCTCTCATTATCCTTCCTATTTTGCCCATCTGCTCAGGCTTCTTCCCTCTGGTAAAACTAGTTCATTCTATTTATGAACTGCCTTCTGTTTTGGTATGTTTGTTCACTTGTTTTCCTTTTTAGTTTTTGGATGTTTCCTTTAAGCTGTTTTTCCTCAGTTTCCTCACCTGTAAAATGAGGATGGTAATAATTACCTTTTAAGATTGTTAAAAGATTGAGTGTGTTAATATATTTAGTACTTTCCCTGGCATAAGTCAACGTATCTGCTTAGTATAATTTAGGTAAAATATGGAGTGTTAATATTTATTAAACTTTTATTATCCTGATTAACAAAGATTTATGCTAATGAATAGTATAGCGCATAAGTTAACTACTGCAAATAAAATAATAATCATAAAACATCTGTAACTATAGTTGTTTCTACATTTCTTTTCCAATGTGTTTCTACATTTAACAACCAGACTGGATGTTTTCACTGGCACTTGCCAGTTTGTTTGCTTACTTTGTTTCCATGAGCATGTTCCCATCTAAGGACTGCACACATGCTCAGTCGTGTCTGACTCTTTGCAACCCCATGGACTGTAGCCCACTGGGCTCCTCTTTCCATGGGGTTTTTCAAGCAAGAATTCTGAAGTAGGTTGCCATTTCCTCTTCCAGTAGATCTTCCTGACCCAGGAATCTAACCCATGTCTCTTATGTCTCCTGCATTGGCAGGTAGATTCTTTACCATTGGCACCACCACACAAGTTTTTATTCAAAATTTCCAGTTTCAACAGATTAATTAGGCTTTTCTATAAATTTAATTATTCAGAGTCAATAAAAAGTGAGATTATTTATGAACCAGAAATAAACACATTCCTTATTAAGTAAAGATAAATATACAGCTTGTGAGAAAATTTGTCTTTACAATGACAAGTAAGGGGAAAAGTTTATCTTAACAGAATTAGGTGAGACTACAAATATTTACAAGAATGAATCTATGTTTCTCTCAGGTTGATGTCTGTAACTTATATTTTCATCACTGTTAGATGTAATCAACTTATTTTTACCAGACAATCACCCTAAAATGCATAACTTAAAAACGGATGAGCAACACATCTAAATTAATTTTTTCAGTTTGGATATATTAGTGACTTCATGTAACAAGGGTAGGCAAAACTACCATCTACATGCCAAATCTGGCCTGCTGCCCATTTTTTGAAATAAAGTTTTACCGACACATAGACACATTTATTCATTTGCATACTGGCTTGTGGCTGACTTTGCACTATAATATCAACAGTGACCATATGGTATGCCCAGTGGAAAATATTTACTATCTGGCCTTTTGCTGAAAAACTTTGCTAAACCAGGTTATAGAAGAGTATATTTAAATTACAGGAAGAGATTTAGGAATATATTTTTAAGACATTTTCAAATGTCTAAAATGCTATTTTAAATAATTCAACTCAGTTGCCCTTTGAATAGCTCAGGGTTTGGGGCACCAATCCCTGTGCAATGATATGTTGAGTATAACTTTACAGTCAGCCTTCCTTACCCAAGGTTCCAAATCCTCAGATTGAAGCAACTGTGGATCCTACAGAATGTATTCACTGAAGAAACTCTGTGTATAACTGGACCCGGGTAGATCAAACTCATGTTGCTCAAGAGTCAACTGTAAGTGCTTCCTATAGTAAATTGTTTTAAAAACTATTTTAATTTGGTACTACTTCTAGAATAAGAACTGTCATAATTCAAAAGAGGCATTCACAGAAAATTTCACTTTGTATAAGCATATAAAATGCTATAAACATTGTACAAAAACATACATTTCAGAAGTTAAAAATAGTTTTGGGGGCCTCATTCTATTTAATATCAGTGTAAAGCATTTAAACTAAACTCTAGGGCTTCAGATATGTATATATGCATCTGATTTTAAGCAGGCATAAATATACATCATAGTCTTCATGTTACTTTTGTGCATATCTCTGTACACACACACACACACACACACTCACACACACGGCATGGTTATGTAACGTGTGAAAATATGTATCCATTCTATTTTTTGTGCCATATATGAATCAGGTATACATGATTATAATCTCCTTATGAACTCTTGTTCATGCTTTTTATCCATGTAATAGCATTTTATCAAAATAATGAGGATGTATGGATGTGAGAGTTGGACTGTGAAGAAAGCTGAGGGCCGAAGAATTGATGCTTTTGAACTGTGGTGTTGGAGAAGACTCTTGAGAGTCCCTTGGACTGCAAGGAGATCCAACCAGTCCATTCTGAAGGAGATCAGCCCTGGGTGTTCTTTGGAAGGAATGATGCTGAAGCTGAAACTCCAGTACTTTGGCGACCTCATGCGAAGAGTTGACTCATTGGAAAAGACTCTGATGCTGGGAGGGATTGGGGCAGGAGGAGAAGGGGACGACAGAGGATGAGATGGCTGGATGGCATCACTGACTCGATGGACATGAGTCTGAGTGACCTCCGGGAGTTGATGATGGACAGGGAGGCCTGGCCTGCTGCGATTCATGGGGTCGCAAAGAGTTGGACATGACTGAGCGACTGAACTGAACTGAAGCCATGTTTTGGATCGGTTGTATGTAATAATCTGATTGTGTTCCCACCGTTCCTTTCACTGTGTTCATTAGACATACTGTTTGTATGACCCCAATAGAAGCTCATTTTTCACCCTGCAGTGGGAGAAACCCCAGCTCCTCCTCCTTGCTGCAGTGATCAGCTCAGATTACCCACGCCGATTCCAATCAGCATGGCATTTTCCAGATAAAATAGTATTATCAACAATGAGCATTTGTGTCCATTTGAATCAACATAATATGAGGGGATATTTTTAAGTGGAATACAACTTCATTAAAAATAAGTAGAATCCTTCATTACTTGAAAACTGAAAACTTCTGTCTTTTCATCTGAAAGTTAGGAAAATTCGGAAATATGCGTTTATGTTTGACAGTTTGAGTTTGGTTTCCTCTTTCTTCTACTAAAACCTCTTAACAGATATAGATATATTTCAGTTTTCTAGTATAATTCAAGATTTGTTAGCTTATGCATTCGTTGATTGAAAGAGATCCGCACAAGCTCTACATCATAGACATAAACAAACAAGCAGATTATTAGTTTTAAACATGATTTTGCATAAATTCTGTGTTATATTGTAACAAAGCAATACCCATATGGTGCCCAATGCTGCTATATTATGATTAATAAGAAATATTTGCCACTAACTGTCCTATAGTTTTGATTCATAAACTCCCCGAACTTTGTTTTTTTATTTTATTTTATTTTATTTTTAAACTTTACATAATTGTATTAGTTTTGCCAAATATGATAATAAAATAAATTTAGTTGTTTATAGGTATGTTGGCCAAAAATGTAATGCCATGACATAGAGACTATACATGTACATATACATAAAAAGCATTTCTTGATTCTATATTTTTAGCAAATTAATGTATCTCTGAAGGGAGTGCTTTGGAAATGAAATAGGGTCCTATTCTACTGTGAACTCTGGCCATAGCAATTGGTCCATAGCCTGGTGGGGCAGGAGACATGCCACTTCTAGCTCAGATATGCAGGAGGTTCAATCTTACTGGTTTGATTTTCCACTACCAAAAACCTGAGGAGAAAAACACTACCATCACATATTAAAGAAAAGATAGTTTAATATCACTGATTAAACACATTAAGAATATAATATATTTAGGCTGTAGAGAGACATTTTTGACAATTCCAGGTGGCTGCCCTGGTTTTCCCAGCACATTCCTCCCTTCTGTAGTTATGACATCAGTAACTACTTACTCCTCCCAGTTAGAGGTCATCATGCCCTTCTGCTTTCCAAAGTGTTAAATACTTTTGAGTTAAGGGCTTTCCAGTCTGAGAGTATTTGCATTTTAATAAGGAACTACTGAAGATTGAAAAACCTTTAGGACTTAAAGGAAAACAATTCTAATATTGCAGGGTGAGGCACTTGCAATTTAATTCACAGTAAAACAAAATTCACGATGTGGTTAGGTGCATAATTTAACCTTGGGCAATGCCAATCCTATTTGAGTAAAAGGAAAATGAGGGACTTGATAATACTTCAAAGTTGCTTTTATTTCAGTCTTTATAAATAGCCTAGATCATGTATCAAAAAAATGTTCTTTCCAAAACCATTTTACTAAAATTTTACTCCAGCCAAGTTTTCCATACTAAATTATATATTCGTAAACACAGAGACTAACAGTCATGTTTCCACATAGACTATAGCATGCACTCATTTTCTCTTCGATGTCTGAGTGCATAGACTGTTTGGTGCCCTGTCAGTAATCTATCCAAACACCACAATAAGTAAACTGGCAGTGTGCACCTTGGTGCTGACTTGTCTTTTAGATAGAGATTACTAATTGTCTGGAAGGAGCAATACCTACTATTATCTTCCTTGAAAAAAAATTTCAAGCACTAAATAATTCAAATATAAATGCCTCACTTATGCTTGATCTAGTCTTTTAAAAAATGGCATGCTTTTATAAGTTTCACTGAGGTTTAGGGGGATGAAACTGATGAAAGTATGAGAAGAAACTAAAAACACTGTGGAAGGGGAAACTGAATTCCAAGTGAATATCATAAATTAAGAGGTGTACTTTAAAAAGAATGATGAACAGTAATAATAAAAATTCAGTTCAGTTCAGTTCAATCGCTCAGTCGTGTCAGACTCTTTGTGACCCCATGGACTGCATGCAGCACACCAGGCCCCCCTGTCCATCACCAACTCCCAGAGTCCACCCAAACCCATGTCCATTGAGTCGGTGGTGCCGTCCAACCATCTCATCCTCTGTTGTCCCTTTCTCCTCCTGCCCTCAATTCCCAACATCAGGGTCTTTTCAAATGAGTCAGCTTTTCGCGTCAGGTGGCCAAAGTATTGGAATTTCAGCTTCAACATCAGTCCTTCCAATGAACACTCAGGATTGATCTCCTTTAGGATGGACTGGTTGTATCTCTTTGCAGTCCAAGGGACTATCAAGAATCTTCTCCAAAACCACAGTTCAAAGCATCAGTTCTTTGGCGCTCAGCTTTCTTTATAGTCCAACTCTCACATCCATACATGACCACTGGAAAAACCATAGCCTTGACTAGACGGACCTTTGTTGACAAATGGATATATGTAAAAAAAAGACAAACTATATAATGTTTGGAGAAGGCAATGACACCCCACTCCAGTACTCTTGCCTGGAAAATCCCATGGACGGAGGAGCCTCGTAGGCTGTAGTCCATGAGGTTGCTAAGAGTCAGACACGACTGAGCTACTTCACTTTGACTTCACTTTCATGCACTGGAGAAGGAAATGGCAACCCACTCCAGTATTCTTGCCTGGAGAATCCCAGGGATGGGATAGCCTGGTGGGCTGCCGTCTATGGGGTCGCACAGTCAGACATGACTGAAGCGACTTAGCAGCAGCAGCAGCATATAATGTTTTATGTTATATAATGTTTTATAATAAATATTATATATAACTAAAGAAAAATTATTGAGGCATAGAATAAAACAATCTATTTGTGTAAGATACAATTTTAGATCATTGCTTACACATAGAAAAATGGTACTAGGAGTGTGGTCTAATGAGGGTGATCTAACTGTTGTTTAAATGATGGATTTCATGTGTGTGTGTGTGTACATGCTAAATCATGTCCAATTCTTTTGTGACCACATGGATGGTAGACCACCATTGTCCTCTGTCCGTTGGATTTTCCCAGCAAGAACAGTGGAGTAGGTTGCCATTTCCTAATCCAGGGGGTCTTTCTGACCCAGGAACCATAGCCACATCTCCTGAATCTCCTGCACTGGCAGATGGGTTCTTTACCACTGAGCCACCTGGGAGGCCCCTTATATTATAGAAGATCCAGACAATATTATGCAAGATCCAGATCAGAGAACAGTGTAGCTAGAAAGACCACTTGATATTTAAATGCTCTGAATTCAGGATTGCTGAAGATTAAGAACAGTGAAGGGTGATGCTATTTTGAGATATTTAAATTAAAGGAATAATCTGGATGTAAAGAAAGGGAAAATTTTCACTGACAACTAACCAGGCACCACCAGGAAACCACGGTAAAGCAGCTATGCTAGGATAGGTCTTATTCAAGCACAAGTTATGAAATGGCTTCAGAAAACTATCAGATGCTTTCATCTCGCTTCCAATGAGCTAGGATGAGAATTTTTTCATGGAAAACTACACACAAATTTTGAGTGACTTTTCATTTTTCTACCTAAAATGATAAGACATCAGGAAATATTTGTATATAATTTTTGCCTTTGATGCACAACCAAGTTTATAAAACTGAAAGAGAGATTTCTGGTCATTTTCCAAACTTAACCCATTTTACATGTATGCCTACTAAACTTGAATAAACTTATTTTTCTTGCTGAATTGTATTATTTGTGGTCACCAGTTAAGTCAGATGTTTTTAAATATAGTATAGTATTTCTCAGCAATTTCAAAAGTGAAAACAAGTTATTTCAATTAATGTTCATATGCGTGTGCATGCTAAGTCACTTCACTCATGTCTGACTCTTTGCAACACTTTGGACTGTAGCTTGCCAAGCTCCTCTGTTCATGGGATTCTCCAGGCAAGAATACTGGAGTGGGTTACCATGCACTTCTTCAGGGGATTTTCCCAACCTGGGGATTGAACCCAAGTCTCCCGAGTCTCCTGCATCTCCTGCATTGGCAGGTGGGTTCTTTACCACTAGCACCATCTGGGAAGCTCCTAATGTTCTTATATGAAAGACTTAGCTTTTGAAAATATTGTTTGATTTTTATTATTTAAAATCCTACGGAAGATTGCTGTGAAAAATGAATAGCTATTAAATACAATTTCTGTCCTGGGTATTTATAGACACATTTGACCATCTCAACATTTAGAATACTTTTCCTAGGAAAGCAAACTAATACCATTTTCATTTATATCCCTTCTAGGCATTTCTTATAGCCAATAATAACATCTGCCAAGTTTACTAGAACAACAGTATTGTGTATTACAGGGCTTAAGTGAAATGTGATAAAATGAATTTCTCGCAGGACATTTGAATTAAAATCCTGGGTCCAATCATGTTACTGACCTGATGACAGTGTCCTGAGCCAATCCATTTTTTAATTAAGAGTCCATGCTGGCCAGATCCTCTGTCAGTGTCTGCATTACCACCAGGTTCTTGAAAATCAGCCAAGTTGAGAAAAAGGACTTTGTATTAGTTTAACTATGGCACTTACCTAACTGGAGTTTAATTGTTCAGTTGATTTTCTGAGTTGCATATAAAACTTATTCATTGGGCAAGCAGAGATTTCATCTTGTTCTCCCTTAGAGCTGTTGGACACATGCTAGGTGTCCAGTAAATGTTAAATAAATGAAAGCATTTTTCCTCAACAAAGTAAAGGTAAAGGAGAAAGGTAATGTATCTATGGAAACACACAGGAGTTATCAGCCACATGTACAGGGAATAGATCAGAAGCAACAAAGAACCATATACATGCTAAGTAAATAGGTTACAAATCTGTGGGAGAAAAAATACATTTTCAGAGTTAAGTTTTAATGTTAGATAGGATTGGGCAGGTTTATGCAGGCAGTTTCAGTATTGTTGATAATGTTTAATTCTTAATTTGGACAGTGGGTTTATGGTTAATTTGCTGTTATTTTATATAATTTAGTTATATGCTGCTTAAATTATTTTGCATGTGCATAATATTACAAATAATTGTTTTAAGAAAAATATAAAGTACCCTAATATTTTATGCCTTAAAAACGTTAATTATACCAAAAGCATTTGATCTGATCAGAAGGTGGCAGTATAGCACTATCTTTTCCAAATGAAATGAGCTCGCTCTAAAAATACCAAAATGTAGCCCTTTCCAGATGCAGGCCTCAGGGCCACATTCAGTCCTGCAACTTACTTCTCATTGGTGCGTATATCTCATTAGGAGATTAACTGTTTAAAATGCACTGCTAATGTGAAAGTTTTAATTGGGAAGTCCTATGAATGTTATATTAATCTCAAATACCTTTATCTAAAATTCCTGTTTCCTTTGTATGATGTTTGGCATTTCCAAATGTTGCACACTATTTCTAACTATAGAAAATAAATTATGGGATAATAGTGCAGCTATGTCTTAAAATGTTATTCAGGCTTCTTTTATGATTATTTAATGCATAGCTTTAATAAAAGCACAATCTACATCCTTAGACATTATGAAGAAAGCATCTTTGGCAAATGATGTTTGAATCTAAAGCATAATTATACATATATTTATATATATGTACATAGGAGTTTGAATCTAAACCATAATATAACACATAGGAGAGACTAATAATTCAAATTTGACTCCCTATAAGATAAGGAATCTGACATATCAAGTGGTAACATCTCTCAGAAAGAAAAGTAACTCACACCTTTTTCTAGGACTCAACATTGCATAAAAACAATTAGGAAAAATAAGACTTTATAATGGAATAATATCATGTCATAATGTTTATTAAAATGGCGAGCTTTGTTAAAAATGTATATGAGCACTTAGGCATACACATGAATTGCAGTTTTCAACATTTAGTTGTCATCTTTTTAATGTATTTAGTCATTTTGAACATCTGAAACATTTGAAATAATGATAACTCTTCAACCAGTTAGGCATGTTAACTTTTTAAAATTAATTTTAATTGGAGGATAATTACTTTATAATATTGTGATGGTTTTTGCCATACATCAACATGAGTCTACCATAGGTATACTTACATGTGTCCCCTCCACTCTGGATCTCCCTCCCACACCCTCCCCACTCTATCCCTCTAGATTGGGCACATTAACTATTAAAACTATAGAAATAGTTTTCTTTTAAGATGGTTCTAGGCATTCTGAACTCAATATTTATCTTATAACTGTAGATGTATAATTTTATTGACATTAAGATATACAGCTTTCAATTAAAAAGAGTATTTTAATCATACTCATAGATACATTTGTTGAAATTTCTATCATAGAAGATTTTCACTTAACTTGCCCTTAATATAAGTTATGAACCTTTTTAAGAATATAAATAGCAGAGAGCATAAAGCCAGACTTGCAAAATATCCATACTGCTCAAATTTTATGTATCTTTGTATAACAGAAGAAATTGTTTTTGTATTTTGTATTCTGTGAATGAATACTATTTTTGTTTTGCTTTGTTAAACTTCATTTCTCATGATAGTTTCATTCAGTTCAGTTCAGTTCAGTTCAGTCGCTCAGTCATGTCTGACTCTTTGCGACCCCATGAATCGCAGCACGCCAGGCCTCCCTGTCCATCACCAACTCCTGGAGTTCACTAAGACTCACGTCCATTGAGTCAGTGATGCCATCCAGCCATCTCATCCTCTGTCGTCCCCTTTTCCTCCTGCCCCCAATCCCTCCCAGCATCAGAGTCTTTTCCAATAAGTCAACTCTTCTCATGAGGTGGCCAAAGTACTGGAGTTTCAGCTTTAGCATCATTCCTTCCAAAGAAATCCCAGGACTGATCTCCTTCAGAATGGACTGGTTGGATCTCCTTGCAGTCCATGGGACTCTCAAGAGTCTTCTCCAACACCACAGTTCAAAAGCATCAATTTTTTGGCGTTCAGCTTTCTTCACAGTCTAACTCTCACATCCATACATGACCACAGGAAAAACCATAGCCTTGACTAGACGGACCTTTGTTGGCAAAGTAATGTCTCTGCTTTTGAATATGCTATCTAGGTTGGTCATACCTTTCCTTCCAAGAAGTAAGTGTCTTTTAATTTCATGGCTGCAGTCACCATCTGCAGTGATAGTTTCATTAGTAGGCCATTTTTATGGATGTGCTCAGATAACATATAGTCCATGCTGTCTAAGAATAACGTTTATGAAGAAATTAGCAATTAGAACAAACAGTGAGTAATTATGCACTGAACTTAGTGCTTCTGACATAAGAGGAGGAGAACAATAGGAACAACAGAAAAATTTATTGGGAGAAGCATATATGTGAATTAGAATTTTCAATTTCAGTATTAGTAAGGTCTCTCATTAATATTAATACAAAAGAAACTCCTTATTTAAATTCCTAGAAGTGTACAGTACTTCAAGGTGAATCAGAAAGAAACAGATAACATGAATAGATTGATTGCCAGTATGAAATTGAATCAGTAATTAAAACAGAAACAAAAATAGAAACAAACAAATATAACTCCCAACAAGCTAAATTTCAGGATCACACAGCTTCACAGGTAAATTCTGCCAAACATTTTGAGAAAAACTTAACACCTATTCTTCTCAAACTATTACAAAATACTTCAGAGGAAGGAAAATTTATGAACTCATTCTGTGAACCATTATCATGTTGGTACTAAAACCAGACAAAAATAACACAAAAAATGAAAATTGCAGGCCAGTATCACTGACGAACATGGATACAAGTTCCTCAACAAAATATTAGCAAACTGAGATCAATAATACATTAACAAGGTCATACACAATCATCAAGTAGAATTTACCCTGGGGATACAAGGATGGTTCATTATCCATGAATCAATTAAGGTGATACATCACATTTGCAAACAAAAAAATCATATGATGATCTCAGTAGATGCAGAAAATGATTTTGACACAATTCAATATTCGTTTATGATAAAAACTATCAACAAAGTGGATGTTAAGGACCATAGCTCAAAGTAATAAAGGCCATGTATGACAAGACCACAGCTGACAACACACTCAAAGGTGAAAAGCTGAAAGCACTTCCTCTAAGTCATGACCAAGACAAGAACGCCCACTCACCACTTACATTCAACATAGTATTGGAAGTCCTAGTCTCAGCAGTCAGATAAGAAAACAGAAATTAAAAGAGTCTAAATAAGAAAACAAGAAGTAAAACTTATTATTTGCAGAGACACAATACTATACATAGAAAATCCTAAAGACACCACCAGAAAATTACTGGAACACATGAATGAACTTGGTTAAGTTCCAACACACTTAATTAATTAATTAAGGGCTTCCTAAGTGGCACTGGTGGTAAAGAAACTACTTGCCAATGCAGGAGATGTAAGAGATGCAGGTTTGATCCTGGGTCAAGAAGATCTCCTGGAGGAAGGCATGGCAGTCCACTCCAGTATTCTAGTTTGGAGAATCCCATGGATAGAGGAGCCTGCAAGGTAAAGTCCATAGGGTCCCAAAGAGTCAGACACAACTGAGGTGATTTAGAACAATTAATTAATTAAAATTACAGAAATCTCTTGGGTTTCTATATAATAACAACAAACAATCAAAAAAATAAATTAAAAAAAAAACTCCATTTATAATTTATAATTGCATCAAAACAAATAAAATACCTTGGCATAAATCTAACTAAGGAGATGAAAGACCTGTACTCAGAAAACTATAACACACTGATGAAAAAAATTGAAGATGACACAAATGGGTGGGAATATACGCCATGCTCATGCATTAAAATAATATTATTAAAATGATGATGCTATTCAAGGCAATCTACAGATTTAATACAATCCCTATCAATATACCAGTGGAAGTTTTTATACAAAACTCAAACAAATAATTTGAAAATTTTCATGGAAACACAAAAGATCCTGGATAGCTAAAACAAGCTTAAAAAAGAACAAAACAGTAAGTATCATGCTCCATGACTTCAGACTATACTACAGAGTTACATTAATCAAAATAGTGTGGTACCGGCACAAAAACAGACACACGGATCAGTGTAACAGAGAGCCCAGGAGTAAACCTTATGGTCAATTAAATATGACAAAGAAGTTGAGAATATACAATGGATAAAAGACAATCTCTTAAATGTTGTTGGGAAAACTGGACAGATACTTGAAAAATAGTCAAACTGGACTATTTTCTTAAACATATACAAAAATAAACAAAAAAATGTATTAAAGATTAAATGTAAGACCTCAAACCATAAAACTTCTAACAGAAAATGTAGGCAGTACACTCTTTTACGTCAGTCTTAGCAGTGTTTTGAGGGGATGTTTCTTCTCAGGAGAAAAAATAAACAAATGGGATTACATCAAACTAAAAAACTTTATCACACTGAAGGAAACTATCAACAAAGCAAAAAAAAAAAGAAAAAAATATCAGAAGGTATTTGCAAATGATATATCTGATAAAGGGTTAATATCCACAGTACAAAGAACATGTACAACTCAACAACAAAAAGCAAACCCTGATTTTAAAAAGGGCAGAGGATTTGAAAGCACATGAAAAGATGATCTGCATCACTTTTTACATCAGGAAAATGCAAATCAAAAGCACTACAATGAGATATCACCTCACACCAGTCAGAGGTAAACCCATGCACCTCTGGTCACCTAATCTGACAACAGAGTCAAGAATATACAATGGAGAAGAAACAGTCTAATAAGTGGTTCTCAGGAAACTGGACAGCTGTATTTCTTTGGATGTTTCTCCAAAGAAGGCATAAATATGGCCAAAAAGCACATGAAAAGATGCTCAACATCACTAATAATTAAAAATAATAGAGAAAGGCTAATCAAATAGGGAAATGCAAATCAAAACTACAATAAGGTACCACCTTACACCAGTCCCCTTGTGGCTCAGATGGTAAATAATCTTCCTGCAATGCAGAAAATGCAGACTTGACCCCTGGGTTGGGAAGATCCCCTGGATAAGGGATTGGCTACCTATTCCAGTACTCTTGTCTGGAGAATTCCATGGACAGAGGACCTTGGTGTGCTACAGTCCATGGATCACAAAGAGTCAGACATGACTGAGTGACTGACACTTTCACTAACGATTTACACCAGTAAGAATGCCCATCATCAAAAAAATCTACAAACAATAAATGCTAGAAAGGGTGTGGACAAGAAGAAACCTTCCTACACTGTTGTTGAGACTGTAAATTGGTATAACTATGGAGAATAGTATGGATATTCCTTAAAAAAAAAAAAAAACTAAAAATAGGACTGCCTTATGGATTTAGCAATCCTCCTCTTGGGCATATACCAGAGAAAACAATAATTCCAAAAGATACGTGGATCCCAATGTTCATTGAAGCACTATTTACAATAGACAGGCCATGGAAGCAACCTAAATGTCCATTGATGCATTAATGAATAAAGATGTGATACATATGTACAATGGAATATTGCTCAGCCATAAAGATAATGAAACAATACCATTTATAACAACATAGATGGACCCAGAGATTGTCATACTGAAAGGAGTAAGTCAGACAGAGAAAGACAAATATCATATAATATGGCTTATATGTGGAATCTAAAAAAAAAAAGATTCAAATGAATTTATTTATAAAACAGAAATAGAGACACGGCTCTAGAAAACAAACAGGGTTACTGAGGGGAAATGGAGAGAAGGATGAATTGAGAGATTAAGATTGACAAGTACACACTACTATACATAAGATAGATAACTAATAAAGACCTAGTTTATAGCACAGAAAATGAGACTCAATGATCTGTAATGGTCTTTATGGGAAAAGAATCTAAAAAAGAGTGAATATATGTATTTGTATATCTGCTTCACTTTTCTGTACAGCAGAAACTAACACAACCTTGTGAATCAAGATTACTCCAATAAAAACTAATTTTTAAAAAATAATGACCACTGTCAAAAAGAACACACATAACGAGTATTAGAGAAAAGATGTGGAGAAAGGAAATTCTCATGCAGTGTTGGTGGAAATGTAATCTGGTGCTGCCCCTAGGTAAACTGTGCGGGGATTCCTCAAAAAATTAAAAATAGGAATACCGTATAATCCAGCAATTTCAATTCTGGGTATTCATTCAAAGACTATGAAAACACTAATTTGAAAAGATATATTCAGTTCAGTGTTCATTGTAGCATTTTTTTTCAATAGCCAAGATATGGAAGCACCCTCAATGTCCATCAATAGATGAGTGCATAAAGAAGTTATGATATGTATATATAAATATGGGACTCCAGGTGGCACAGTGGTCAAGATTTTGCCTGCCAGTACAGGAGATGCAAGAGACACAGTTTCGATCCCTGGGTCAGGAAGATCTCCTAGAGTAGAAAATGGCAGCCCACTCCAGTATTCTTGCCTGGAAAATCTCATGGCCAGGGGAGAGTGGAGGGCTACAGCCCAAGGGATCACACAGAGTCAGAAATGCTTGAGCACAACTGTCCGTGACAATGGAATATTAGAGAAAAAAGAATGAAATATTTTCATCTGTTACAACATGGATGTGGTTTTTTTGGTTTCATTCACCTATCATTTTACTATTTCTAATATAGACATATAAAATGATGTTAGGAATATCACGGTGTAAAATTAGACTAGTTTGAGTATTACTTCTTGTCTTTTTGGCTATTCCAAGTCAGAATCTTCACAGTTACAATGGCTATACAATATTATGAGGACTACAGTTTCAGTTACCCAGATGACACCACCCTTATGGAAGAAAGTGAAGAAGAACTAAAGAGCTTCTTGATGAAAGTGAAATAGGAGAGTGAAAAAGTTGGCTTAAACTCAACATTCAGAAAATTAAGATCAGGGCATCTGATCCCATCACTTCATGGCAAATAGATGGGGAAACAATGGAAACAGTGAGAGACTTTATTTTGGGGGGCTCCAAAATCACTGCAGATAGTGACTGCAGCCGTGGAATTGAAAGATGCTTGCTCCTTGAAAGAAAAGCCATGGCCAACGTAGACATCATATTGAAAAGAAGAGACATTACTTTGCCAACAAAAGTCTGTCTAGTCAGACTTTTGGTTTTTCCAGTAGCCATACATGGATGTGAGTGTTGGACTATGAAAAAAGCTGAGCACTGAAGAATTGATGCTTTTGAACTGTGGTGTTGGAGAAGGCTCTTGGGAATCCCTTGGACTACAAGGAAATCCAAGGAGTCTTTCCTAAAGGAAATCTCTCCTGAATATTTATTGGCAAGACTGATACTGAAACTGAAACTCCAATACTTTGGCCAACTGATGTAAAGAAATGACTCATTGAAAAAGACCCTGGTGCTGGGAAAGATTGAAGGCAGGAGAAGGGGACAACAGAGGATGAGATGGTTAGATGGCATCACCAACTCGATGGACATGAGTTTGAGTAAACTCCGGGAGTTGGTGATGGACAGGGAAGCCTGGAGTGCTGCAATCCATGGAGTCACAAAGAATCGGACAGGACTGAGCAACTGAACTGAACCAATAGCCTCAGTTATTTTCTTTTTCTTTTTTTCTTTTACATTATGGTTTGCTACAGGATATTTAACACAGTTCTCTGGTGCTATACAGTAGGACCTTGTTTATCTATTTTATATATACTAGTTTCTGTCTACTAATCCCAAATTCCTAATTTATCCCTTTTTTGTCCCCTTCCCCCTTTGGTAACTATAAGTTTGTTTTCTATGTTATTTTAACAGTCACTCTTAGGGCCCTGATATGTCTGTAAGAATGGCCCTCAACCCTATAACAACAAAAGCAACAAAAATCTAAAATATACAATTAAAAACATAAATATACTTTTCACCTTTGTGGGGTATTCAAGGTCTGGAATTTAGCTCATCCTTTGAGGATGAATTCTAAATCTCTAGATAGGCCTATGAATTGACCTATAGTTATCTATATTGTAAGTTGATTTTGTTAATATCATTGCTGCTGTTTATTGTAATCAATAATTTAGAAAAAATACATATACAATCTTTTAATTCACCCTAATATCTTACCTTTGACTTCCAAACACTCTTTTGCTCTCACATTTTTTAATTTTTGTTTATGGTAGCTTATATTTTCACAGTTATCATCACTGTCTACTCAAACCTAAACTGTCTTTGGATGTGCAACAATTATTATTTTTCTGCCTTAAGAGCATACTTTTAATATCTTTCCTCTTGCTTGATATGTGCCCTAGATAATTTTATATGGCCCCATATCTTTGGATAAATTCTTTGTGCTGATGACACCCTTTGCAAGGGTGACACCCTATTGCAAGATCCTAGTGTTCTAATGAACCTATGAATCTATCTACCTACTTATTTAGATTTTTACTAAATATATCAGTTAATAAGATAAAGCAGAGCATATGATTCCCCTCTCAGAGCTGCTTTACCACCTCAATAAATGTCACTACTATCCCTGATTGCTCAAGGGAAAGTGATTTATTATTATTTTTTTTAATTAATTTAATGGCTACCCATTCCAGTACTCTTGCCTGGAGAATTCCATGGACAGAGGAGACTGGTGGGCTACAGAATATAGGGTTGCAAAGAGTCGGACATGACTGACTGAGAAACTAACACTTTCATTTTCACTTTTCTTATTTGATTTACTATGTGTTAGTTTCTGTTTCACAACAAAGTGAATCAGTTACGTATACACATGTCCACTCTTTTTTAGATTCTTTTCCCACATAGGTCATTACAGAGTATTGAGGAGAGTTCCCTGTGGTATACAGTAGATTCATATTAGTTATCTGTTTTTAAGATTTATTGTTGATTCATCCTTTTTATCACGTGCATGTCCTCTTGGGTTCACCAATAATCTAGTTACCTGTCATCACCTCAGAACTGTCTCCCTGATTCACGTCACTGTAGTCTCTGACCTAGAGTATAATAAGAACCTCCCTTTTGGAATGCCCTCTTCCATACTGCTCTCATTTAGGGATTTGTTAGCACAGCAGTCCGCAGGATACTTTACAAATTTAAATCATAGCATATCACACCTTTGTTTACAACTCTGAAATAGACTCTGATCCCTCAAAGTCGGAAGACGAGTGTCTAACATAGCCCGTTGGGCCTACAGGACCTGGCTTCCGTGTACTTCTCCAACATTTCCCGCCTCACTCTCTTTCATTTAGCTCTGCTCTCCCTCCTCCTGTTCCTCTTTGCTCTTCAGAGCATTTTTTGTTGCTGATTTTCCTGCTAGCAACATTGTTCCCAGTAATGCTTACATGACATTTCGCCCTCCCCAGTTTCATTTTTGATTAGTGGACGTCAACTCAGAGAAACCTTCCCTGACTATTCAATGTAAAATATGTACTTCACTTTTACCTACAGTGAATTTATATATGATCTGACTTCCTTTGAAGAATGTAAACACTCTAAGGGCAGGGGTTTTACAATTTTGCTTTTTCATTTCAGCACCAGGGACAATGCCTAGAACCATGAAGTTATATTGCAATTATTTGGTAAAGATAAGAAAAAATTATATTTAACTTAATTAGTTAAATAGTTAAATAGGTTATAGGATTCTCTGAGTATTCCTAGCAATATGTAAATCTAGTTTAATTTCATTCAAAGTTTCTTTTTGACTTGGAAATATATCTCTTGAGTAGAATTATCCAACAGAAGGGAGTACTATGAGCAAAAATACTCATTTCCCATAGTGGAAATGTACTGCATTTTGAATAAATGCATGTTTTAAGAATTGATATGACAGAGTGTTCATTCATAGGTGAACTGATAAAATTGTGGGTCTAAAATTACAAAGTTGATGAGTAGACTTAATTCTCTATTAAGGGTCAAGCTTGAATATCAAATTATCTTCCAAGCACTAGAGAATTGAATTTTAAAATAGAAAATAAGTAAAGATAGTTCTTTCAGTGTAGTTGCACAAAAAGCTAATGTAATATATTTCAATATTCATATATATAGTTTTAAGCTTAAAACTGTCTTTAATTAAATCACAGCAAAATTAAAAAGTCTGATCAGAAAAATAATTCACTTTATTCATCAGTATAAAAAGAGCTGGCATATATGTCTCTGATATGGAAAAAATATTACTTTAGAGGAAACAGTCATAATAGAAGATTGTATTAGAACTTGCAGTTTTGGAATGCTTTTTCAACTTAGCTCTAATTCAATATAACTTCAAATTCTTAACTATTTTATATTGATACTTTCAGTCATTTAATTAAATAACAAGTGCAGAAAATTGTATTTAATGTCTCAAATCAATGAATGTTGAATGCTCCCAAAGTACAAATATCCATAATTTCAAAGCCTCTATTTATGAATAATAATAAATCAACTTTATACAAAGAAGTTGGACATTAAAATTTTCATGATAATTGACATACTTTGTGAATATCAAATAGTGAGCTATTTTTAATTACTTAGCTACCTTACCATGCATATTGGAAAGCTCTCAGGTTAATTTGGACAAAACTGTTTCACATAAATGTAGGTTATTAGGGAAACTTTTGCATTTTATTTTATTGTTTTTTATTCAAAACATTCTGAAATTAGTCCAGAATAATATTAATTTGATTGTCATGACTTGTTCTCATACAATTCATACTTTTGTTCCCTCATTCAAGTATAGTCTTCCTGATTTACTTGAAAACATCCAGTTTTAGTGTCATTTAACAAATTAGATAGCCAGACCTCTGTGTGACAAGATATATTTTACTGGGCAACAGAGAGAGGCAATTGGAGAAGTGTGAAGAGGCAAACAAAATATTCTGCAGTAAGGAAGGAGAAAGGAATCTGAGAATTTTCAAAATAAGTCACAAATAGATGTAGGACATAAATGATTAACAAGGTCTGCTTTCAAATAAAATTGTCATCTGTGTCTCTTTCTGCACCATATGAAAGGTAGTACAGCCCTCCATTGGAATCTGTGAGGGTTTAGTTCCAGGATCCTAACCGACTTCGGACACCAAATTCCAAGAATACTTAAGTACCTTATGTAAAATGGCATCGTATTTGCATGTACCTACACATGAATCTGTTCAGTCACTCAGTATTATCTGACTCTTTGTGATCCCATGGACTGTAGCCTGGCAGGCTCCTCTGTCCATGGAATTTTCTAGGCAAGAATACTGGAGTGGGTTGTCATTCCTTCTCCAGGGAATCTCCTGGACCCAGAAATTGAACCTGCATCTCTTGCATCTTCTGCCTTGGCAGGCAGATTCTTTACCACTGAGCCACCTTGGAAGCCTACAACCAATTCACATCCTCTGATATTCTTTAAGTCATCTTTAGATTACTTATAATACCTAACATAATATAAATGCTTTGTAAATAGCCATTATCATGCAAAATTCATGTTTTCCTTTTTGGAAATTTCTGAAATATTTTTCTGAGTATTTTTTACTTATTTTTGGTTTAATCTGTAGGTTCCACATCTGTAAAAATGAGGGCCTGTTGTATATTATATTGGTTAAGGGATCAAAGTTAAAAGCCAGACCACCAAAGGTTTAAATTCTGACTCTATCAAATAATATGTTGGACTAATTGATGTCTTTTGCTTCAGTTTCCTGCTGTATAAAATGGGATTCATGACTGCACCTGTCTCATACTACTGCTGCTGCTGCTAAGTCACTTCAGTCGTGTCCAACTCTGTGCGACCCCATAGACGGCAGCCCACCAGGCTCCCCCGTCCCTGGGATTCTCCAGGCAAGAACACTGGAGTGGGTTGCCATTTCCTTCTCCAATGTATGAAAGTGAAAAGTGAAAGTGAAGTCGCTCAGTCGTGTCCGACTCTTCCTGACCCCATGGACTGCAGCCTACCAGGCTCCTCCGTCCATGGGATGTTCCAGGCAAGAGTACTGGAGTGGGGTGCCATTGTCTTCTCCATCTATCTCATGAAGTTATTATTATTTAATATTGTAAGTTAGTATAAAATATCTGAGAAAAGTACCTAGTATGTAGTATGTTCCTAATAGTTATCTACAAATGGTATATATTGTCTCTAACATTTATTTAGAGTAAACATTTTCATTTTAAAAGTGTTTGTCAAGTTTGCTATCACCATGCTTTTTATTGGCCATTCATATTTTCTATTTTTTATATTCCTAAGAATTATCCTTCAAGTACAGTTGCATAAGGAGTCCAGATTGGATTCCCAAGGCTGGTAGTCACTTGTGTACTGTTTTCTCTGAAAATTCCTCTCTTTTTGAAAAATCTTGGTTACTTTCATAAGGGGGAGGACCCAATAACAAAAACCATGATACAGTATTTACTAAACATTGTATGGTCATGTGACTGTGCCAACACTTGCATGAGTCCTTTCCAGTTACCCATGCCCAAGCCTGAATGTGTGAAATCCAAGGAACTTTATGTAGACAAAATGCATCGGATCAAGGAATATGTATGAAAAAAGACCCTAATTAAAAATACATGCTATTTCCTCCAACAATGAAGTATAACATAGAACTTGGTTATATTCAGTTAAGTGTAAAATATATATTCCAAAATTTATATCGTAAAGTCAAGTTGCCACCTACTTTAATCCTTTTTAGAAATTCTATATTTTAGGTACTGGTTAGATTCACTGGGCTTTCCAAGTAATGCTAGTGGTAAAAAACCCGCCTGCCAATGCAGGAGACGTTAAGTGATACAGGTTTGATCCCTCGGCTGGTAAGATCCTCTATAGGAGGGCATGGTAACCCACTCCAGTATTCTTGTCTGGTGAATCTCTTGGATAGAGGAGCCTGGCAGACTATGGTCCATGGGATTGCAGAGAGTCAGACATGACTGAAATGACTTAATACCACCCCCGCTACCCCCCCTACACACTGGCTTCATTAAGAGTTCTTTCCCAGGTTTCAGATATATTCTTTCTAGTTAGTTTTTGATTATTCATTTGTTTCCCATCATTTATTAAATACATGTTTTCTAAGACTTAACTCTGTGCTCTGTATTGCTCTAGATTGGGCCTGCATCTCAAAGAGAAAATTCAGAAGGTGTTCTTTTACATTTTTCTGCATATATCTCTGATTACTTTAATATATATGATCTTCAGTAGTTTTATGTGACTCAGCATTGCTGCATTGTTATTTTGTATTGAGTCAAATTAATCACACATGAACAACTTTTAAAAACTATGCCTCAAGAGATGTCAAACTATTAAATATTTTTCTGTTATAAGAACTGAGAATTGTTCACTGCAGAGAATAAAGTACCACTTTTGCATATATTATACAAACATTTTATGCTTCATGAAACCACAATAAATTTTCTTGCTGATTACTTGTATAATCTAAGGATCTCCTGCTGTTTTATAGAGAGTCTTATTAATTTCATTCAAGTAGTAAAATTAGCACCTGTAGAGAACTCTTTAAAATTTCTTAACTTTTATCATATTAGGAATAACCTACTTCATTTATCATAGAACTGTTGCTTTTCTCTGTATTCCTATCTATTTAGCTTTGGTGATTTTTGCATTCAAGTTTTTGAAAAAGAAAACAACATTGGATACAGAATAATATAGTAAGAAACCTTAGCATTCCACTCAATTAGATTTAACTAAATCAGGGTCTGAAGTTAGCTAAACATCCTAGACTTATATAGGATAATATTTACCTTTCATTTGAAGGGTAGAAGTTTGTATACAACTTAACACATTATTATAGAATGATTTACTGAAGAGTATGATGCTGGCCTGAGCACGTTAATCAGCTCTTTTTTTGCCACCATGTGAAAGAAACTGAGATACCTTAAAACATGTATTCAGCATTTCTATTAAAAGTACTTCAGAGTCAGTGCTTTTATATTTGTTAGGCTGCACACATATTTGAAATGGTCCAAACTACTCTCTGCGACTTCTTTGTTCCATATTGCGTGCTATTCCAATATAGGGGGAGCTGAAGCAAAGGTATGAGGATGTGTTCTTGATGCAGCTTTAGTCATTGGGAAATGTTGAAGGAAGGTTCTGAAATAAATTGACTTGGGTGAAGACGGGTTTGCATGGTAGATAAAGAAGACAACGTACTTCTTACTAAATTCTTATTGCTAGACCGTATACTGGGTGACTTCTAGAAAGTTTCTCATTGATCCTGAGTATCGTGGGCTCTAAGGAACATTCCTTAGTTGGTTCTGCTTGTCTTCTTTAAAGGCAGTATTCTAACATAAGGTAGCCTGGACCTTGAGCTCTTGCTTTTTCTCATTCAACAGCATATTGTTTCTAGAGAAGTAAGAAATCACCTCTGGGAAAACTACTAGGGTGTTATATTTTTTGTTGCCTCCCAAATAAAGAGATGGGTTGTTTTCTTGTCTTTCTTTCCTCTTCTTTTATTCTCAATCTCTCCACCCTTTTGTATTTTTGCTTTGCTCATAGTTTTTATCCGATTTTAAACTCCCTCATTTCTTTGTGAGGAAGTAGAGAAGTGATCTGCACAGACTATGCCCAAAATTTTAAAGTTGAGAAATATACAATAAAGCACAGAATCTGGAATCAGAATGCCTGTGTTCAAATTGTAGCCAGCCTTAATACTTACTACCTTCACGAACTTGGTTAAAGTATGTCACCTTGAAAAAACAAAACTATTTTTTAAGGCAAGACAAGAGAAAAAATTAACATAAAATGTTCTGTGCTGTTTGAACGAGTACAAACTCCCTCCCTTTTATTATGCATCAGGCATCTGCATCATACATTAACATATCTCCTTAGAGAACATGGGAATTCCACCACCCCCCCACAGCCCTCCCCACACACAAATTCCTCCTGGAGCCAGAAAAATAACTCTTTAGGTGATAACATTCCTTTCTCAATTGAGTAAGGGATTGCTTTGTTGGACTATGTAAACTGTCAGTATATTACTTTGATGTATAACTTTTTGTCTCAAGAACATATAACTGTGCTTTGACCTCTGATGGGTGGAACAGTCCTCAGAGCTTTCTGAAAGACTTTCTCCTGGGTTATAATCATCAGATTGGCTTATATAAAATTTTCCACCTCTTTCTTAGATTGACTTCAATTAATTTTTTTCATTGACAGCCTCTTCTCATATTACTGAAGTTTTAGGGGATGCAAACATACAATTGGTGACTCAAGAGTAAACACGTCAGAGAAATAAGAGTGCTCGAGTGAGTAAAGGGTTTCTCAGGTGGCGCTAGTGGTGAAGTATCCACCTGCCAATGGAGGAGGCTTCAGAAGACGTGGGTTTGATCCCTGGGTTGGGAAGATCCCCTGGAGGAAGAAATGGCAACCCGCCCCAGTACTCTTGCCTGTGGACTGAGGAGCCTGGAGGGCTGCAGCCCATAATGTTGCCAAGAGTTGGACACAACTGAGTGCCTGAGCACACAAACAGAGCGAGTGAAAGTAGCCGAACATGTAGAAGCCTGAGAATGGGAGGTGGAAACTCATGAGACTTCTCCATATATATACTGCTAAGAGGTTGAGCAATATGACATTGGGGATATAATCCATTACATTTAGTGACATGGTATCCTTAGATATCTGGCATCTGTTTATTGCCTATCTCCCTGATAAAGTTTAAGCTCCCACTGAGAAGATTAGAGGAGTTGGGATTTAGAATATAGGTAAAGGAACTGGCCTAAAGGCCTAAAGGAACAGGAGGAATGACATCTCCTTCACTTCAACTAGAGAAATGGACTGTTAGTTGAATGTACATTATAATAGTTTTATGACTTCTGTCTTTTAGAGTACGTAAGAGTTGAAAAGGGAATACTTTAAAAAAGTGGAAAAGGTTTAAAATTCTGATTTTTCTCAATCAGAAAATGAGATACATATTAAAGTAACAAGGTAACAACAGTAGTGACTAAAGATTGGTCCAGATTAGTAGCTGTGATGAAGGGTCAGTGGTGGTTCTCATATTTTGCACATGAATGTTCTGTAGTAGTAATCATCTAATTGCTGACCAGGAGAAGTTCAAGTGTTTCCTTCATTCAGTGGTGACTGGTTTGTGTGATTAAGGTTAACTTGGGAAAAAACAGGGTCTAATTAGATAAAATCCAATAAAATTTTCAGTCTTACTTTTTCCTCTTCTAATTATTTGTTTCAAGATAATATTGTTTCCCATAGTATAAATTTATATTTTATTTAAACTATAAGTTGCACTAGGCATTTCTGCAGAGTAGTTTTTTTAGCAACTATTGCTGTGTAATAAAATATCCTTACAGCTTAGTAGCATAAAATAATTCTTTTATAATGTACCTGAACTTTGTGGGTTAGGAATTCAACCAGGGAACTATAAAAGAAAAAATTGCACTCAACACTTGCTAAAAGTGGCAAGAAAGACTTTACAAAAGATGAGTACAATAGGAGTTAAGATTATTGCAATAGGAGAGAGAGATTAAACTCAGTTCCACTGAAACAAAGTACAGGAGGATTTCTAAATGCTGGGCTGAGCCAGTGGGAAGTGTGAGAGGACACGGACGTGGGTGATTAGACTTGTCTGTATTTGCTGGCTGTAATTTGTTGATTAGGCCCCTACCCTCCCACAAAGAATCAGAGATAGGGGTAATATATGCTTCAATAATTTCATTTCAAAGGGATAGCTCCCAGGTCTTTTATAAAGACATTTTTGAGTTATTGATGATTTGCTTCTCAAAGAGGCAGAGAAATAATTTATAATTGACAGCTTTCTAAATTAAATGCTTTTAAGAAGAGTGAGGTCAGGGACCTATAGTCAGAAGCCTGTCTAAAGTTTAGTCTTAGGTTCTTTAATTGTCTTCTTGGTCAGCAAGGAGATGAGCACAATTACTTGATTTTCAGAAATCATGTGATTTTAAGTATTCAGACATAAGTATGCATTGATAACTGCTTTGGGGAAGCAGAAAACTAGGCAGTAAACATATATGCGTAGTAATCAGTTGAAAGAAACCCGACTTCTCTTTGAGATATGTATAATTGTATAATCTATGACATAATGGATATTCTAAAAACTTGTATAATGATAAAGTTCATAGTAATTCTTTTTCAGTTGTGCAGGTTTTATATACTATGCATTATACTGTAGAAAGATCCAACTTTTGGATTCTAACCAGCATTATTTTATTAGAAGACATATGAGAAAGTAATATATGGTATATACCCCACAATCATAACAATTAAGATTTAATATATTTTGATAAAAACTTTTCACATATTTGTTAAATGTTCTAAATTTAGAGGCAGTAACAATTTTAGATTTTCACTAATGTCAGTTAGACTAGCTTCAATAATAATAATAATAATACATATATATATATATGAGTTTAAATTTATGCCTATTATAATCAGATTTATGGTTAGCTTTTGAGTCAGATTAGATTTAGCTACACATTTTCCAGTCTCCTATGCAATTATAATGCAAAGAGTGAATTATTGCACAGCATGAATGAGCTGAAACCTTGATCATATTCCCTAGGTCTGTGGTGTCATGGTGCAGTGGGTGCTTGTAATTACTTTTGAGGAAAGTCAGTGGTTTGGCAATGCTCAAACCAGAAGTAATGATAGAAAGAACTACTAATGGAAACTTACAATTTTTGTGGATAATTAATATCCTTTTTGTTGTTCAATTTGTTGTATTTTCAGTTTTGCTTTGGTCTGGATAACCTAATGAGCCGCATGTTTTGCTACTGTTGGCAAAAACAGAGTTCAGATGTAGAACTTTAAAAGCTCAAAATGAGAAAAATAACAACTTTACATGTGATTAAAATATATTTGAGTAGAGGCTGTCTCCAGAAAATCTCAAGGATTCCATGAAATTGTCACCATGGGGGAGAAAATAAATCTTGGTAATTTATCAAGGCTAGATATTATCTTTCTAGTTATTTTGCAAGATGATCAGTTTTAATTCCAGATTAAGTCTGAACATTGGGTAGACTGTCTTTATCATTTTGTAGAATGAAAAGCTGCATGGGACTCACACGATATTTGTGTATGTGAAATAATCTTAGTGAATTGGCATTTCAATTACATGACCATTATCACAAATGTCAGAATTATCTTATTTCCAAGTAAATAATAATGTAAATATCCAGGTAGCTGTATAATTATGCATATAAATGTATGTATAATCGTTCTTTCTGTACACAATATAAATGAATATTTTATTTGTTAATTCCTATAAAAATTGATATCACATTATCTCTCTAGTGACATATAGTATAATTTTACCTTTTTTTGGTGACAAGTGAAGTGGTAGGGAAGGGGGGACTGTGAAACCCATACCTAAACTCGGCTATGGGAAGTAGCATCAGAGATGATACCTTAATAATTGACTAGTTTTCTACTTCCATTGCTTGCACATGCAAAAACTATGAATCACTAAAGCAGAATCTGTGTACACAAGGTAGAGTACATATTCACTGGATTTAAAGCAAAACACAAACTAGAAAATCTTAGGTATCAAAATAGGTCGTTGAGACTTGAATCCAGAATAGCTGTACAATGAAATAACTAGCTGTCTGATGCTCATTGTTAACCTAATGCTGTCTTGTAATGTATTTAGTTTTAAATGCACTGATAACAAAATGATGTCTTTTCAGTAGTCTGGATTCCTTTTGTCTATTCTTTCTTTGTCCTCCTCCTATTGCCCACTATCTTCCTTCACCTTCTTCTCTTCCCTTTCTTAAATGTGCCTCAGAAGTGATGCACTTTATTTTGCTTTAATCAGGTCTCAGATCGTTTCCTGATGACCGTCTGTAGGTTTTCAAATTGTGATCTTCTCTGGAGTGAACTAATCTTCCATCTATTGGGAGTTATAGTCCTGGGCTTCCGTGGTGGCTCAGATGGTAAAGAATCCACCTGCAATGTGGGAGACCTGGGTTTGATCCCTGTGTTGGGAAGATCCCCTGGAGGAGGGCATGGCAACTTATTCCAGTATTCTTGCCTGGAGAATCCCATGGACAGAGGAGCCTGGTGGGCTATAGTCCCATGGGGTTGCAAAGAGTCAGACATGACTGAGCAACTAAGCATAGCACATAGTCCTGTAAAGAGCTCAGAGAGCTCTGTGTATCCCTGGAGGCAGAACCAGGACCCTACCCAAAGGCTGCACTATTGTTTCTTGGCTGCTCCTCTTGTCCACACATTCACTCCCTTCTCTGGTTAACAAGTTCGAAAGGCTTCCGTTACCAGGAGCCCCACAGGATCCTGCTTTGTTTCAGAACTCAGGCAGTGTCTGGGATCAATATCTCAGGCAATGTTAGAAATCAGAGGTGGGTTTTGATTTTTAATGGCATGTGATACAAGAATGCCCACATATTCCCTGACAGATATACACTGCTGGTAAGGACTCTTGAGGGAGATATGGGGATCAAAGAGGAGACAAATGGAAATAAGATACTGTTTTATTATTTTTGAGGTATCAGTATTTTTGTGGGAAGAAATCAGTGTACAGTTTTTCAAAGTTGAGTTGGGTATGAGGACTTTAACCATAAAAAGTCACAATCTAAACTTTTTTCTTCCAGTTCTATTGAGATATAACTGACATACAACATTGTTTATTTAAAATATATAGCATGATATGTTGACATACATATATATTGCCAAATAATTACAATAAGCTTAGTTAACATCCAACACCTCATACAGTTACAGGTTTTTTCTTTATGATGAGGACTTTTAGGATATATTCTTTTTTTTTTTTTTTTTTTAAGGCCCCTTGCCTTTATTTATTTTTTTTTTTTAGGATATATTCTTTTAGCAACTTTCAAATATAGCATACAGTATTGTTAACTATAGTCATCTTTTATACATTACATTCCCAGTACTTATTTACTTTGTAATTTGAAGTTTGTATCTTTTGACCACCTTCATCCTATTCCCCCACCCTTCACCTTTATTTCTGGCAATCGCCAGTCTGATCTCTTATTCCTAAACTTGTATTGCAGATATTAGTATCGGAATCTGTCTTTATTTAGCTTCTATTGTGACTGCCTGTCATGTATAAAAGAAATTGGAAACCAAGTGTAGAGTTGAAGCAACTTAGCACTCATAAATGAATAAAATATATGAAATTGGGTACAAAGAAGATCTACTAGTTATACACTTAGTTTTTCATATGAGATCCCTTATTGTAAGCTTCATTGCAATTTTTACTTTAGTTTTCACATTTACTTAAAAAGTTATCATTAAGAAAAGGAAGACACACCTTGAAAAGTAAGGGAGGAAGCCTTATTTTAATTGATATTGAGCATATTTCCATTTTAATTTCACCATTAATTATTTTCTGATATATAGTTGTTAGATCTAAACCATGAGCAGTCGAGCATATTACAGTGTTGAAATTGTAAGTGGCAAGGAGAAAAATGATGAAAAAAGAAATTCAACAGCAACAACAGAAATTAGATAGACAGAGGAAGGTAGGAGCAGAGAAAAGTTGTGTTGATAATCCTGGCATTTTCCTTGGTTGTGGAAATATCAAATGATCATTATTTGCTGAATTAAAATCATTCTGAAGAAATACATACTTTTTTCCTTTTTTTATGAGATGGTAACCGTTTTATGCCACGCTAAATTTGGAAATGTTTAATTATAATAAGACACCACTGTGCAAATTGTTAATATAACATTTCCAAAATATCTTTTTTCTGAGATTATTGTATTTGTTTTATTAAAACATAATGAAACATTGATTAGTATGCAGTTTTGAGATTTTACAGAGAAACTCAGTGATGAATCCAAGGAATCTAGAGATAAAGGAAGAACAAGCACCTTCGTATTCCTTCCCTAGTGCAGCTGCCGTTATATCTCATGGCCTTCTTAGTAGTTGTCCATCTAATATTCTCACAGAACTTGGTGAAATTTTAAGAAATATGTACCAATGAATGTTTAAAGCAAGTTGCTTAAAAGCTATAAAAATATTCTTAAATATATTTTGAGTCAAAAGCAATTGACTATAATGTCTTCTTTGCTATTTATATGAATTCTTTTTTCCAAAATAATTGTGGAATTTTGAATAATAAGTGTACAGATTAACAAAGAGTTATAGTTACCCTATTCTTCATGAAGTTTCTGTAGGCTTTAGTGGTAAGTAATAGAATCCATCCATTGGTGGAGTTTATGTCCTTTGTACTACAGCATTTGAGTGTGCTTGTGTTGACCGATGTATGTGTGTCTGCTTATGTAAGTCACAGTTGTCCCTGGGAATGAGTGGAACTGTTCCTCAAAGTGTTTTTGCATTCTTTGTCCTTATAATAAGAAGACATTGATTGCATATTAAAATTGGGTAGTTATAAAAGTCGAAACCAAGATAAAAAATCAAGCCAGACAAATATTCTTCTTCATAATAATTTAAACATAATTTGTTAAAAAGTTATAGAAAGAGTTAGCACATAAGTTTTAAATTTCAGTCATTATAACTCATTCCTGATATGAATCATTTTCTAAAATTAATTTATTAATTACAGCAGTTAAGTGTAATTATTCTACCTATTCAAGATTTTTAGTATTACTTTTTAACACCAAGATAAATTCAGCAGAGGATAATTACCATAACAATAATTCAGCACACATTTTCTGACCTGCTTGGTATTACAGTATGTTCTCCAGAGTACTGACCTCAACATTAATCAGTCATTCAGGAACTTACCTCCCTATTCAGTCAGGCCGTCTAGAAGCAATTTAAAGGACTTTTTTTTTTCCCAAGAGGAATTGGCAGAGGAGATGTCCTTGTACTGATTTCTATTTTGGTTTTAATAAAAAGTGTTAAATAAATTAAAGGAAAAAGTAGGAAAACAAAAGGAAAAGAAAAGGTTAGCAAATAATCTCTGGTACCAACATACACACACAGACAATAAAATTGAAACATTTATATTAGAAAAGAGACTCGGAAATTGTGTGTCTTTCTGAGCCAGAAGCCTCAGGTTAAAGGCGAATACCTTTATCACACACCTTTACCCCCAAAATGTCAGTGCACCACTAAGAGAATATCACATCCAGGTAGCACTGCACTGGGCACCCTGCTAACACATTCAGTGATCCATGAACAGATAACTAGAGAAGTACAGCATAGTTATGCCTGCCATGTGACCAGAGGCTTTATCTCTTCATAATCACATATCTGAGGTTTGTAGAAAATTTAGCACAATACTTCAAAATCACTTTTATGTATTTCTCCTCTGCCTCAATTGTATTTTGAATAAAAAGGGATTACGCTAGCTGTGTTTCAGAAGGAGTTTAAATTAAAATATATTTATATTACATAAATGGAATTCTAGAGACAGCATTTTTAAACAGGCATGAGTTCCATGAAACTGTTAGTGTCCAAATATTTCTTTAAATGCAGATTATGTTACAGATCTTACATATATACTGTAAGATAAGCTTACATCTGTCATTTTTATAGATCATTTCTTTTTTCCCTATCATATTATAAAGAAGTGTAATGACGGATAAAGACAAATGGAAAATGTTGACTTTTCTATTTGTTTAACAACTGAGTTAAAGATTAATACTGGTTATGGCATAAATGATTTTTCTTTTCTACTTACTTCAAAGTCAACAAGAAAAATAAGGGCACTGCATGCCTGGTTATGCACAACTCTTTTAATCCATCTCCCTGGCTACCAGATTACACTGTATGAGATAGATTCATAGCATGCACTAAATTTTAACAACCTCTGTTCAGACACACATGTCCCAAGCCATTCTTTATAGGGCATTCTGACTACTTCCTCACACCCAGGTTTTGCACTTGCTTTGAACTGACTTGGATGAAATTTTGCCTCTCATGTAAAGGAAATATAAAGACTATATGAATCTGAAGATGATTCAAGGCATTTGGCATACACGTCAAATTCGCATATTCAATATTACTCAACTGAATACACAAAATCAAATGATGAGTACTAAATAGGTTTGGCATAACAATAAGTAAAACGAGATACTTGATCGATTGAAATAAGTCCCAATTTGTAATTAAATAAATACTTAACTTTTATGTAAGTGATGAATAAAAGTAAATCATTCAGAAGCTGAGTAACTCAATATCAAAAACTCTTTTTTTGATGGGATAGTGAATTCATTTCTCTACAGAAATAAACTAAGCAGAATAAATATATTAAATATTAAGAAATTAAAGTTATGATCATATTAAAACAAATTGACAGTTTAACAAGAAGGTGAATGAAAATGTCAGCATTTAACAGCTCTAAAACTTTCCAGCAAGGAGCTATACTTAAATCCTGTCTAAAGTTGAGAGAAAACCAAAAAATAGATATTTAAAGTGAATATATACATTTACAAAGAAAAACATTGGAATACTTAAGTGTCAGAAGGGACAAAATTATCAGTATTAAAATACGAAAATATGCTTAGAGAAGATTGTAAAAGATAAAAAAGGAATTAATATGGTTATTAAATATCAAATTTACATATTCAATATTACTAAACTGAACACACAAAATCACACAATTAGTACTAAATAGGTTTGGCATCACAATAAGTAAAATGTGATAATTGATCGATTGAAATGTCTCAATTTGTAATTAAATATCAAACATAGTATCTTCATGATTGCATCATGAAGAAGTGGAAACAGCCTAAATATTTATCAATAGGAAATATTAAGTCAATTATGGTAAATCATGCTTTGAATTTGTCTGCATTTAATAAATAGATTTTTTGACCAAAATTATCAGCATCATCTACCAGCCAAGTGTATGCATGGGGGACATGTGTGGATGACTAGACCAGGCTAGCTTTCAGAGGACAGCAGCTTCAATTGCCTTTTGATTCCACCAGAGGAGACACCCCAGAGAGGAGGGCCGAGAGGAGCCACTCCACGTTCAAGGTCAGAAGGGGTGGCAGTGAGGAGATACCCCTCGTCCAAGGTAAGGAGCAGTGGCTGTGCTTTGCTGGAGCAGCCGTGAAGAGATACCCCACTTCCCAGGTAAAGGAAACCCAAGTAAGAGGGTAAGTGTTGCAAGAGGGCATCAGAGGGCAGACACACTGAAACCATATTCACAGAAAACTAGTCAATCTAATCACATGGACCACAGCCTGGTCTAAGTCAATGAAACTAAGCTATGCCCTGTGGGGCCACCCAAGACGGGCGGGTCATGGTGGAGAGGTCTGACAGAATGTGGTCCACTGGAGAAGGGAATGGCAAACCACTTCAGTATTCTTGCCTTGAGAACCCCATGAACAGTATGAAAAGGCAGAATGATAGGATACTGAAAGAGGAACTCCCCAGGTCAGTAGGTGCCCAGTATGTTACTGGAGATCAGTGGAGAAATAACTGCAGAAAGAATGAAGGGATGGAGCCAAAGCAAAAACAATACCCAGTTGTGGATGTGACTGGTGATAGAAGCAAGGTCTGATGCTGTAAAGAGCAATATTGCATAGGAACCTGGAATGTTAGGTCCATGAATCAAGACAAAATTGGAAGTGGTTAAACAGGAGATGGCAAGAGTGAACGTCGACATTCTAGGAATCAGTGAACTAAAATGGACTGGAATGGATGAATTTAACTCAGATGACCATTATATCTTGGAGAAGGCAATGGCACCCCACTCCAGTACTCTTGTCTGGAAAATCCCATGGGCAGACAAGCCTGGTGGGCTGCAGTCCATGGGGTCGCTAAGAGTTGGACACGACTGAGTGACTTCACTTTGACTTTTCACTTTCATCAATTGGAGAAGGAAATGGCAACCCACTCCAGTGTTCTTGCCTGGAGAATCCCAGGGATGGGGGAGCCTGGTGGGCTGCCATCTATGGGGTTGCACAAGTCAGACACGACTGAAGTGACCTAGCAGCAGCAGCAGCCATCATGGTCAACATAAGAGTGCGAAATGTAGTACTTGGATGCAATCTCAAAAATGAAAGAATGATTTCTGTTTATTTCTAAGGAAAACCATTCAATATCACAGTAATCCAAGCCTATGCCCCAAGCAGTAACACTGAAGAAGCTGAAGCTGAATGTTTATTTGAAGACCTAAAAGATCTTTTAGAACTGACATGCAAAAAAGATGTCCTTTTCATTATAGAGGACTGGAATACAAAAGTAGGAAGTCAAGAAACACCTGGAGTAACAGGCAAATTTGGCCTTAGAATACAGAAAGCAGCAGGGCAAAGGCTAATAGAATTTTGCCAAGAGAACACAGTGGTCATAGCAAACACCCTCTTCCAACAACACAAGAGAAGACTCTACATATGGACTTCACCAGATGGTCAACACCGAAATCAGATTGATTATATTCTTTGCAGCCAAAGATTGAGAAGCTCTATACAGTCAGCAAAAACAAGACCAGGAGCTGACTGTGGCTCAGATCATGAACTCCTTATTGCCCAATACAGAGTTAAATTGAAGTCAGTGGGGAAAACCACTAGACAATTCAGGTATGACCTAAATCAAATCCCTTATGATTATACAGTGGAAGTGAGAAATAGATTTAAGGGACTAGATCTGATAGATAGAGTGCTTGATGAACTATGGACAGATTTTCGTGACATTGTACAGGAGATAGGGATCAAGACCATCCCCGTGGAAAAGAAATGCAAAAAAGCAAAATGGCTGTTTGGGGAGGCCTTACATTAGCTGTGAAAAGAAGAGAAGTGAAAAGCAAAGGAGAAAAGGAAAAATAAAAGCATCTGAATTCAGAGTTCCAAAGAATAGCAAGAAGAGATAAGAAAGCCTTCCTCAGTGATCAATGCAAGAAATAGAGGAAAACAACAGAATGGGAAAGACTAGAGATCTCTTCAAGAAAACTAGAGATACCAAGGGAATATTTCATGCAAAGATGGGTTCGATAAAGGACAGAAATGGTATGGACTTAACAGAAGCAGAAGATATTAAGAAGAGGTGGCAAGAATACACAGAAGAACTGTACAAAAAAGATCTTCATGACCCAGATAATCACGATGCTGTAATCACTGACCTAGCACCAGACATCCTGGAATGTGAAGTCAAGTGGGCCTTAGAAAGCATCACTACGAACAAAGCTAGTGGAGGTGATGGAATTCCAGTTGAGCTCTTTCAAATCCTGAAAGATGATGCTGTGAAAGTATTACACTCAATATGCCAGCAAATTTGGAAAACTCAGCAGTGGCCACAGGACTGGAAAAGGCCAGTTTTCATTCTAAACCTGAAGAAAGGAATTGCCAAAGAATGCTCAAACTACTGCACAATTACACTCATCTCACACGCTAGTAAAGTAATGCTAAAAATTCTCCAAGCCATGCTTCAACAGTATGTGAACCATGAACTTCCTGATGTTAAAGCTAGTTTTAGAAAAGGCAGAGGAACCAGAGATCAAATTGCCAACATCTGCTGGATCATGGAAAAAGCAAGAGAATTCCAGAAAAACATCTATTTCTGCTTTATTGACTATGCCAAAGCCTTTGACTGTGTGGATCCCAATAAACTGTGAAAAATTCTGAAAGAGATGGGAATACCAGACCACCTGACCTGCCTCTTGAGAAACCTATATGCAGGTCAGGAAGCAACAGTTAGAACTGGGCATGGAACAACAGACTGGTTCCAAATAGGAAAAGGAGTACATCAAGGCTGTATATTTGTCACCCCGTTTATTTAACTTCTATGCAGAGTACACCATGAGAAACGCTGGGCTGGAAGAAGCACAAGCTGGAATCAAGATTGCAGGGAGAAATATCAATAACCTCAGATATGCAGATGACACCACCCTTATGGCAGAAAGTGAAGAAGAACTAAAAAGCCTCTTGATGAAAGTGAAAGAGGAGAGTGAAAAAGTTGGCTTAAAGCTCAACATTCAGAAAACGAAGATCATGGCATCTGGTCCCATCACTTCATGGCAAATAGATGGGGAAAGAATGGAAACAGTGTCAGACTTTATTTTTTGGGGCTCCAAAATCACTACAGATGGTGACTGTGGCCATGAAATTAAAAGACACTTCCTCCTTGGAAGAAAAATTATGACCAACCTAGATAGCATATTGAAAAGCAGAGACATTTCTTTGCCAACAAAGGTCCATCTATTTAAGGCTATGGTTTTTCCAGTTGTCATGTATGGATGTGAGAGTTGGACTGTGAAGAAAGCTGAGTGCCGAAGAATTGATGCTTTTGAACTGTGGTGTTGGAGAAGACTCTTGAGAGTCCTTTGGTCTGCAAGGAGATCCAACCAGTCCTTTCTAAAGGAGATCAGCCCTGTGTGTTCATTGGAAGGACTGATGCTAAAGCTTAAACTCCAGTACTTTGGCCACCTCATGCGAAGAGTTGACTCATTGGAAAAGACCCTGATGCTTGGAGGGATTGGGGGCAGGATGAGGATGGTACGACAGAGGATGAGATGGCTGGATGGCATCACCGGCTCAATGGACATGAGTTTGAGTGAATTCCGGGAGTTGGTGATGGAAGGGAGGCCTGGCGTGCTGTGATTCACGGGTTGCAAACAGTCGGACACGACTGAGCGACTAAACTGAACTGAACTGAGTGTTAATAATGGATAGATATATTTGATATTTAGGCTAAAAGAGCTACTTTCAAGCTGGGTGAATTATTTTTGAAAAAGGCAGAAAGCAGAAAATGTTATTAACAGCATAATACAAAACATTTATTTCTGTAAACTTTTTTCTATAAAATCAAAGCAAATAACAACATTACAGAATTAACCTAGCGATCTGATATAATTGACAATATGGGTATATACTTGACCTTGTTCAGAAGATTACACTATAGTAAAAGCTGAGCTGCTATGTCATATAGAAATCCAGGATTTGTCAATCACAATTAGTAATGTCTACCCATGATTCAGATACATTTATTCATTAGAATATGTACATCTGTCAAAACTTTTGTGGATGAATCTGAGTTATTTGCTAAGCTTTTACATTGCCCTTTACATTGCAACAAAAGAATACATCTCTGTAAAGTGCTAAACAAAAGAAACAAAAATGCATCAAATTTTAGTATTTTACATTCTGAAAGTGTGCAGTAACTTTATTTTCATGATAGTCAACCCAAGGATATATGCTAATTATAATGCACTAATCATTCTACCCAAGGAAATGAAGCTGTTAAAATATTCAGAATGATAAAAAAAAAAAGTTTCATTTGCACTGAGAAATTTTACCTGGAGAAATTTGACAGAAGAACTTGTTTTGGGCAATCAATCATGGTTGTCTACAATGATATTAATCACCCCGTGGGCCAGGTTGTTTGTCTTCTCATCATCTTTGAGGCTTAGATATTTAAAAATGTTCTGCCAAGATGCTCTTCATGTAAATGAACCATATGCTGGAAGTTTACAGTGTTGCCAAGGTGTTGTTAAGACTTGTTCAAGGTAGAAAGTTTTGCTCATTATGCTCATATTTATTACCAAAGAAAAACTTTGTCCTTTATAGGGTAGTTCAAAATTTGGAAAGTGAAAATAACATTGATATTTTGTCATGGAAGTTTCTTTCTTACATATGATTTGTCAGAGCATAGATATGACAAATAACTATTTTATTGGGATTTTTTTCTAGTCCTCAAAGAAAGCAATAATATCAAATACATGTTATCTGTAATGGGTTTCCCTTCTGAAAAAAATCTGATATATATTCAATATTTATGATTAGATACCTTGATGTTGACTGTTTATATTCACAAACTGGTTTTAAAGGTTTCATTACTTATTTTTCATTTAAATATTGAATATTTTTATATGATTTCTGAAACAAATAGGGGGTTCTTTTCTTAGAAAATAGTTTGATACCACAATTCAGTCTGGTAACATGAAGCTCAGAGAACAAGCTGTGACTGAAAATCAGCAGTTACCCAGTTATTTAGTATATTTACTAAGGAAAGACTGTATTAGGTGATATAAACTTGATAACATTGAAGCCATGGTTCAGTTCATGATAAATAAAGTTAGTATAATTGAGAGCTGGTTTCTAAACAAATCAAATTATAGTGAGCAAAATAAACCTATCAAAATACTTTCTAATAAAAAGAATATATATATATATACATACATACATACATATATATATATATATATATAAAACTCTGTAAATTTCCAAAGAAAAAGAAAACACTAACTTGAAAAGATGTGCACCTACACTTTCCTTGCAGCACTAGTTACAACTGTCATGATATAGAAACAACCTCAGTGTCTATGGATGAATGGATAAAGAAATTGTGAGATACACATATGTACACACATAATGGGATTATTGTTAGTTGCTAAGTCCCGACTGTTTGTGACCCCATGAACTTCAGCACACCAGGCTTCCAGGTCCTTCAGTATCTCCTGGAATTTGCCCAAACTCATGTCTATTAGTCAGTGATGCCATCCAACCATCTCTTCCTCTTTTATCCCCTTCTCTTGCCCTCAGTCTTTTTCAGCATCAGGGTCTATTCCAATGAGTCGGCTCTTTGCATCAGGTGGTAGAGTATTGGAGATTTAGCTTCAGCATCAGCCCTTTCAGTGGAATATTCAGGGTTGATTTCCTTTAGGATTGACTGGTTTGATCTCCTTGCAGTCCAAGGGACTCACAAGAGAGTTTTCTCCAGCCCCAGAATTCAAAAGTATCAATTCTTTGGTGCTCAATCTTCTTTATGGTCCAACATCTGACATGACTACCGGAAAACCATAGGTTTGATTATATGGGCCTTTGTTAGCAAAGTGATGTCTTTGTTTTTAATGTGCTGTCCAGGTTTGCCATAGCTTTCCTTCCAGGGAGCAAGGGTCTTTTAATTTTGTAGCTACTATCACCATCTGCAGTGATTTTGGAGCCCCTAAAAAGAAAATCTGTCACTGTTTCCACTTTTTCCTCATCTGTTTGCTATGAGGTGATGGGACCTGATGCCATGATCTTAATTTTTTGAATGTTGAGTTTTAAGCCAAACTTCTCTTTCTCCTCTTTCATCCTCATCAAGAAGCTCTTTAGTTCCCATTGATTTCTGCATTAAAGTGGTATCACCTGGATATCTGAGGTTATTGATCTCTCTGCAGGCAATAAATCTAGATTCCAGCTTGGGATTATTCCAGCCCAGCTTTCACATAATGTACTCTGCATAGAAGTTAAGTATGCAGGATGGCAATACACAGCCTTGACATACTCATTTCCCAATTTTGACCCAGTCAGTTGTTCCATGTCCAGTTCCAACTGTTGCTTCTTGACCTGCATGCAGTTTATCCGCAGGCAGGTAAGGTGGTCTGGTACTCTCATCTCTTTAAGAACTTTTCATGGTTGTTGTGACCCATACAGTCAAGGGCTTTAGTGTAGTCAATGAAGCAGAAGTTTTTGTGGAATTCTCTTGCTTTTTCTATGATCCAGTGGATGTTGGCATTTGATCCTGGTTCCTATGCCTTTTCTAAATCCAGCTTGTACATCTGGAAGTTCTTAGTTCAGGAATTGTTGAAACCTAGCTTTATGGATTTTATGCATTAGCTTGCTAGCACAATAATAATGAGATGCTATTCAGCTATTAAAAAAAAGAATGAAATCTTGCCATATGCAACAAAATAGATGGATCTTGAGGGTGTTATATGAAGTAAAGCAAGTCAGAGAGAAACACAAATACTGTATGACCTCACTTACGTGAAGAATTTGAAAAAAATATAAAAAGTTCGTATATACAGAGAACAAATTGGTACTTGCCAGAGGTAACAAGTGAGGGTGTAAAAGAAATGGGTGAAGAGGATCAAAGGTATAAAAAGTTATAAAATAAATTAAAACTCCATTAGAAGATATTTAGTACAAAGGGATTTTCATTCCAAGGGAATGGGGGAAATAGAGAGCTAAATATAAGTTATATTATCTCTCTGTGCCTGTGTTCCAGAGGCATATTGGTTTATAATTTTGTTGTTGTTGTTTTCAAAGCCCTTTTAAAGTCCCTTGCAAAGTTTTAGAATGATGGTAATACTGGCTTCAAAGAATAAGTTAAGACGTATTTGTTTTCATTCTAAATTCTGAAAGTGTTTGTGCTGGATTGATGTAATTTTCTTCCTTTAATGTTTGATGGAGCTAAGCAGTGAACACATGTGGGGCTGCAATTTTCTTTGTGGGAAGATTTTTAAGTGTCATTTTTCTACTAATTAATGTAATCAAGACATATATTATTTTTTGGTTAATTTTTATAATTTGCATCTACTAAGCACTTTCTGTCACCAAAGTTGCAGTATTTGTTAGCATAGCATTGTCTGTATATCCCCATATTAGCTTTTTAACATATGTAGTATCAGAAGTTATATTTCTCTTTCATTTCTAATTTTGGTAACTTTTGTTGTCTCTCTTTTATCTTCATTAATCATCCTCTATGTTTAGCAATTTTAGATTTTTGTAAAGAACTGTTTATTTCACTAATTTTCTCTGTTAATCTATTTCATATTCAACGACTCTGCTTTTTATCTTATTCAGTGGATCAGATTTTATCAAATTTGATGAGATTTTTCTCATTACTTATCCAAATATTTTCCTTTCTCCTGTGGGACTTGTTATGAAACATAAATATTTGGAAGGTATATAATTAAGAGGAATTCAAAGAAAAACATACCTAGGAGGAGATGAGTCAGGTTGCTCTTTGGGTAATTTAGGAGTTAATCAACAGTCTCTGACCTGAGGAAATTACAGTGTGATGAGAGAGCTTTGGAAACAGGAAAAGTAAGTTACAAAGTCAACATACTGACCCTGTAGGTTTTTGCTTGTGCAAGTGTCTAGCTTTTGTTATTTTTATTGTGTGACATTATTTTTTGGAGAGAAACAGTAAATTTTTTGTCTTTGTATTTTCCTAGTGAATATCCCAGGAAGTAAGATTTATACTTGAATTTTAAAAATATTTAAAGGCAATGATAAAGTGGATCAAACTAGGAATCCCTCAGCTGCAGTGTGTTTGGCTGGTTGATCAACTTTGATCACAATGTTCACCTTATTTCTGGACTATTTCACTCACATTAATCTCTATTAATACTTGGCATGAATTAGTTTGAATGTCATCCTTATGATTACATGAACATTTCTAAGAATGAAAGGTATTTTGGGCATATATCTAAATAGTGAAATTATAAGACATGCCTTATGGAAATATAAAACCTCTTCTGTCACATAAGTAGAGTGAAGAAGAAAGAACAAATTAAAGAACATGGACATGCATATTATAAACCTCATGCTGAAATATTTTAAAGAAGTTAATCTTGGAAATAAACTCTGTTCTCTCTTTATATTTGTTGATTTTATTGTTTTATTTTCCTATCATTGTCATACTCTTTTTTTTTTCCCCATTACCTCTTTTCTGTCTCCTTTATCTACTAAAACATTCTTTTTAGCTTGAATAGATTTGTGAAGAATTTGTTTGTTTCCAGTGAGTTTATTCCTTGGAGAAAAGTTGAGAGTTTGAAAAGGAAATGTAAACTTTTCAGTCCAGCTTGACAGGTCTATTATATTTCAAATTTATAAGAAATGATTCATAGGTTTCCTCAGAATCTCAGAACTAGCCTACCTGTTTAGCAGAAACTCTCCTTCAGGGCATCTATTTTTTAGTGGGATTTCTCTCAATACAAATAAGATAGATGTTTCCATACAGTGACATTTTAATTTATTAAAGCAAAAGGTACAGCATACTTCTATTATTATTGTCATTTCCACCTACTAATAAAATATTGAATAATTAACATGTTTTGAGAGCTTGTTACTACTTACTAAGCAACACTGTAGCAATTTTCCATGGATCAAGTCATTTAATTCTCACATAAGCAATATAAAGTATATAACACACCCCTCCCTGTTTTACACATGGAAAACTCGAGGTGCCTAATTTGTAAGCAGTTTGCTGAGAGTTACACGGAAAGTGACAGTGTCCAGGATTGAACTCAGGTCCTTGGTCTCTAATGCTCAGTCAAAAAATAAATAAAATTAAATTAAATAAAGAAAACATTCTGGCCAGTTTTCTTCTTCAATGAATAAGTTCCATCATTATATAAGTGCCATCAGACTAGTGGCTACCTGAATTAGTTGTAACAGTATTTCAATGGTAAGCATTTGATCTTTCTGGTTACTGCTATGTGACATGTAGAAATTTCGAGGCATATTCTGTAAAAATGTTCATTGATATTAATGAGAGTATTTAAAATGTTTAATCCACATTTATGATGAGTTGTCTAAATGAAGTTCATTATGTATATGTGTGCTGCTGCTGCTGCTGCTAAGTTGCTTCAGTTGTGTCCGACTCTGTGCGACCCCATAGACGGCAGCCCACCAGGCTCCCCCATCCCTGGGATTCTCCAGGCAAGAGTACTGGAGTGGGGTGCCATTGCCTTCTCCGCGCGCGCGCGCGCGTGTGTGTGTGTGTGTGTGTGTGTGTGTGCTCAAAGGCATCTAACTCTTTGCAGCCGCAGCAGGCTCCTCTGTCTGTGGGATTTACCAGGCAAGAATACTGAAGTGGGATGCCATTTCCTACTCTAGGGTATCTTGCTGACCCAGGGATCAAATTTGCATCCCTTGCATCTCCCGCATTGGCAGGCAGCTTCTTTACCTCCGTGCCACCTGGGAAGCCAGAGTTTTATATAAATTATTTGAACCACTGATATCGAATGAGTATATTTAAGATTTAGATTGTTGATATATATTTTATAAGAAATCACTGACTTGTTTTCTGTGGAGCGATAACTGATATTCTGTGGTTCAGTAAATGATTTAGTTTTAAACAGTCATTTGCTTTATCTGCTAAATGATTGCAAGAAGAAAGTTGGACATACTCCTTTACCTATTGTGCTCATTGTATTGAACTTTGACATCCAGTATAAGGACTCTGAAGCATCTGCCTTAATTTAAAATCAATGGTTCAACTTGTTTTAAAAAAGTTACTGATATTTAGGTACATCCTTACAAATTACATGTATTTAGAATAAATTATTTTAAGAAATGCAATGTTTTGTATTCAGTTCAGTTCAGTTGCTCAGTTATGTCCAACTCTTTGCAACCCCATGGACTGCAGCACGCCAGGCTTCCCTGTCCATCACCAACCCTCGGAGCCTACTCAAACTCACGCCCATTGAGTCAGTGATGCCATCCAACCATCTCATCCTCTGTCGTCCCCTTTTCCTTCTGCTACAATCTTTCCCAGCATCAGGGTCTTTCCAATGAGTCAGTTCTTCACATCAGGTGGCCTAAGTATTGGAGTTTCACCTTCAGCATCAGTCCTTTCAATGAATATTTAGGACTGATTTCCTTTAGGATGGACTGGATGGATCTCCTTGCTGTCCAAGGAATTTTCAAGAGTCTTCTCCAACACCACAGTTCAAAAGCATCAATTCTTCAGCGCTCAGCTTTCTTCACAGTTCAACTCTCACATCCATACATGACTAATGGAAAAACCATAGCTTTGACTAGACAGATCTTTGTTGGCAAAGCAATGTCTCTGCTTTTTAATATGCTGTCTAAGTCAGTCATAGCTTTTCTTCCAAGGAGCAAGTGTCTTTTAATTTCATGGCTACAGTCACCATCTGCAGTGATTTTGGAGCCCCCCAAAATAAAAATTCTCTCACTGTTTCCATTGTTTCCCAATCAATTTACCATGAAGTGATGGGATCAGATACCATGATCTTTGTTTTTTGAATGTTGAGTTTTAAGCCAGCTTTTTCATTCCACTCTTTCACTTTCATCAAGAGACTCTTTAGTTCTTCACTTTCTGCCATAAGGGTGGGAGGTTATTAATTGTTCCAATATGAACAGACATAAATGATTTCCTCTAGGAAATCATAAAAGTAAAGTTAAAGAAATGAACAAAAAGTTTTATCCTATGACACCAACTATGGTGAGACTGTAAGGTAAGTGTTTATGAAGACACCAAAATAAATGTGTGTTCATTTTCCTGTTGACATGCAACACCATGTTGGAAAACTTTTATGTGCTCTTCTATATAACAGGGGTCAGAAGCCTGTGAACTTTATTGCTTAGAATTCCTTTTTATCTATTTCATTGTAATATATGAAGTTCACTGTTTCTGAGGTTTACATATCAGATTGGAAGGCAGAGCTTAATTGTTCCATAGGCTGAGAAAGGCAGCTCTCATGCAAACCTCAGTATACCTTGTTTCTTTGCAATGGGTTCTGAGAACTGCCCAAGGAATTTCCTACCTCAATGCTAAAGGCCACTGTGACAAGTGGCCAAAATTTTCCTGAAAAGTAGGAACTAGTGGTGAAAATGAGGTTCAATTTTCTTGACCTTATCTCTTCAGGCATTTCAACTGTTTTGTAAGCAGCTAATTGCCTGTATCTAATATTTTTCAGATTGAAGTATCATATTCATTTCTGAGTATTCTCACTGATAAAGTTATGATAGAAGTGGTTGTAGGAAACATATCTGCAAAAATTAAAATCTGGAATTTTTTATTGTCTTGATTAATTTTGAAGGCACTGTTGATCACATCACCAGAGTAAAATTGATTACTAGTTCATAAAATTGAGTAAAAGACATATATATGAATTATGATTTATGTTTCCCTACAATGGAGTTTTATTTATTTTATTTTATTCAAGTATAATTGATTTACAATGTTGTGTTAATTTATGATGTACAGTTAAGTGATTCAGTTATATATATATATATATACACATACACATTATTTTTTATATTCTTTTCAATTATGGGTTATCACAAGGTACCGAATATAGTTCCTTGTGCTATACATTAGAACTTTGTTGTTTACCCATTCTATATATAATAGTTTGCACCTGCTCATCCCAAACTCCCAATCTATTCCTCCATATCCCCATCACCTTGGCAACCGCAAATCTGTTTTCTCTATCTGTGAATCTGTTTTGTAGATAAGTTCATTTGTGTTGTATTTTAGACTCCACATTTAAGTGATATCATATGATATTTGTTGTTAACTTACTTCACATAATATGATAATCTCTAGGTCCATTCATGTAGTTGCAAATGGCAGTATTTCATTCTTTTTAAGGCTGAGTAGCAGCAGCAGCAGTGTTACATTTCACCACATCTTTACCCGTTCATCTTTCAGTGGACATTTATGTTGCTTGCATGTCTTGGCTACTGTGAATACTGATGCTGTGAACATGGGGGTGTATGTATCATTTTAAATTATAGTTTTGTCTGGATGTATGCCCAGGAGTTGGATTGCTGGATCATATGGCAACTCTATTTTTAGTTTTTTTCAGAGAGCTCTATGTTGTTTTCTGTATTGGCTGCACAAATTTACATTTCCATCAACAGTGTAGGAAGGTTCTAGAATAGGGTATTGAGTTAAAGCAAGGGTATGACTGATCGTGCATCTGTTGAAATGGAGTATTACATCAAATATCATTCCTATGATTAAGAGGAAGACTTTTTTTTTGTACTGCACATAAGAAGGCTTACATAGAATACAGCATGTTTGGGACTTTATATACGTATCTCAAAGTGTGTACAGAAAAGACAGAGATTATAGGTTTTCCTTTCAAATATTACTTTTATCATTTTAACCTAAGGACTGATTTACCCTACCAAGACACATTTGATCCTTCAGACTGAAATTATAACTTAAGTTGGATTTATAACCTTGCCAAATCTCTTATTTAGATATTATCTTACTGACAGAGAAGAGTGGCACCTGAAAATTGAAAAAGGGTAATAATCAAATAATAAAGTAAGCATCACTCTCAGAGGAAGCTAGAATCCCTGGGATAGAGATTGTTTAATGATCTTAGTTCAGACATTGTCCTTTTTTGGATGTTGATTCTAATCAAGTCTGACCACACTACCATTTGTATATCCAGATCTAAAACTAGAGTGAAAGTGAAAGTCTCTCAGTTGTGTTCGACTTTCTGCAACCCCATGAACTGTAGTCCACCAGGCTCTTCTCTCCATGGAGTTCTCCAGGTAAGAATATTGAAATGGGTAGCCATTCTTTTCTCCAGGGCGTCTTCCCAATCCACAGATTGAACTTTGATCTCTAGCATTGCAGGCAGATTCTTTGCCATCTGAGCCACTAGGGAAGCCCTGGAGTAGATCTTGTTATAATCCAGGATAATGAGTACAACATCTGAATAGGAAGGAAATAGTTGATTTATATAGAAACCCAGGGGAAATAAGTGGAGACAGCTTGTAAGAACCTACAAGAAATGTCAAGCTTAATGTATCAACTTCAGTGTACTTACTAAACATGGTAGGTTTATGTTTTAACTTACAAATCTGATATTAATTGTAAGCATTTGCATAGCTAGTTGGCTACTTTATGACTCAATAGCCTCTGTCGAGACCTAGTAGACACTGAACAGATCAAGAAAAGATGGAAAGAATACACAGAACTGTATAAAAAGGATCCAGATAAACTGGATGACTACGATGGTATGGTCAGCCACCCAGAGCCAGATATTCTGGAGAGTGAAGTCAAGTGGACCTTAGGAAGCACTACTGTTAATAAAGCTAGTAGATGTGACAGAATTCCAGTGGGACTATTCAAAACCCTAAAAGATAATCCCATCAAGGAGTTTGTTGCATTCAATATGTCAGTAAATCTGGAAGACCCAGCAGTAGCTGCAGGGCTGGAAAAGATCAATCCTCATCCCAATCCCCAAGAAGGGTAGTATCAAAGAATGTTCAAACCACTGGATAATTGCACTTATCTCCCATGCTAGAAAGGTCATTCTTAAAATCTTGCGTGGTAGGCTTCGGCATTACGCGAACCAAGAACTTCCAGATGTCCAAGCTGGATTTAGAAAAGGAAGAGGAACCAGAGATGAAATTGCCAACATTCACCGGATCAAGGATGGGGAACACATGTATACCTGTGGCAGATTCATTTTGATATTTGGCAAAACTAATACAATTATATAAAGTTTAAAAATAAAATAAAATTAAAAAAAAAATCTACCTCTGTTTCATCAGCTATGCCAAAGTCTTTGACTGTGGATCATAATAAACTGTGGAAAGCTCTTAAAGAGGTGAGAATACCAGACCATCTTACCTGTCTCCTGAGAAACCTGTATGTGGGTGCAGAAGCAACAGTTACAACCCTGTACGGAACAATCAATTAGTTCAGGATCAAGAAAGGAGTTCAATAGGGCTGTCTGCCATTACTCTGTTTATTTAATCTACGTGCTGAGCACATTATGAGAAATACCAGGCTGGGGAATTTGCAAACTGGAATTAAGATATGCAGGAGAAACATCAACAACCTCAGATATGCAGATGATACCACTGCAATGGCAGAAGGAGATCCAACCAGTCAATCCTAAAGGAAATCAGTCCTGAATATTCATTGGAAGGACTGATGCTGAAGCTGAAACTCCAATACTTTGGCTACCGATGAGAAGACCCTGATGTTGGGAAAGATTGAAGGCAGGAGGAGATGGGGAAGACAAAGGATGAGATGGCTGGATGGCATCACCAACTTGATGGACATGAGTTTGAGAAAGCTCTGGGAGTTGGTGGTAGACAGGAAAGCCTGTAATGCTGCAGTCTATGGGATTGCAAAGAGTCTGACACAACTGAGTGACTGAACTGAACTGAACCAACTCAATGGAGTTGAGTTTGAGTAAGCTCTGGGAGATAGTGAAGGACAGGGAAGCCTGGTATGCTGCAGGCCATGGGGTCATAAAGAGTTGGATATGACTGAGTGACTAAACAACAACAACAATTGTAGAAAGCAAAGAGGAAATAAAGAGCCCCTTGATGAGGGTAAAGGAGGAGAGTGAAAGAGCTGGCTTAAAGCTAAACATTAGGTTTGACAGAAAACAACAAAATTCTGTAAAGCAATTATCCTTTAATTAAAAAATAAATTAATTAATTTTAAAACCCTAAGCATTGAAAAAAGTTATGATCATGGCATCTGACCCCACTACATCATGGCAAATAGAAGGTTAAAAGTGGAAATAGTGACAGCTTTTCTTTTCTTGGACTCTAAAATCAGTGCAGATGGTGACTGTAGCCATGAAATCAGAAGACGTGTGTTTCTTGACAGGAAAGTTATGACAAACCTAGACAGTATTGAAAAGCAGAGACATTACTCTGCCAACAAAAGTCCATGTGGTCAAGGCTGTGGTCTTGTACCAGTGCTCAGGTATGGTTGTGAAAGCTGGACTGTAAAGAAGGTGGAGTGCCAGATAACTGATGCCTTCAAACAGTAGTGCTGAAGAAGACTCCTGAGAGTCCATTGGACAGCAAGGAGATCAAACCAGTCAATTTTAAGAGAAATCAATCCTGAATATTCTTTGGAAAGACTGATGCTAAAGCTGAAACTCCAGTATTTTGGTCATCTGATGTGAACAGCTGACTCATTGGAAAAGTCCCTGATGCTGGGAAAGATTGGGGGCAGAAGGAGAAGAAAGGTCAGAGGCAGAGACTCAAGTTATCTGACCACAAACCCAGAAACACCTGCATCTGGAGCCACCAGAAACTGAAAGACACAAGGTATAGCATCTCCTCTACAGTCTCTGGACAGAGAGTGGCCAGGACAGTCTCTCTAAATAAATGTCTCTATTTCCCTCTTATCTTTTCATCTTTTGTTTATCTCAACATATTCTTTATAAAAATCAGTTGGATAAATTGTTTTATCCAACACTGTGATTTCTGAGTCCTGGCCTCTAGAATTGTGAAAGAATACATTTGTGATTCAAAGCCACCCAGCTTTTAAGAATTTGTTTTAACAGTTTTAGGTAGTTAATATAGATATTGATGTGGATATTCTAAGTAAAATATTAACAGCAGAATTCATTACTTGATAAAAAGATATTCATAATAACCAAGGAGTACTTATTATATAAATGAAAGGATGGTTAGCTATTAAATATATTTATTTAGTCATTATTATCACATTAGTAAGAAAAACATATAACAATAAGCAGAAACATGTACACAGTACTTACCACATACCTGGCTCTATTCGAGCAATTTCCAATTAATCATCATAACAATTCAATGACAATTTTAGATCCATATATGTACTATTTTATAAAAGAAAATTGAAAGAAACAAAATAAAGCAAGGTTAGGTAGCTTTACAAAGATTTTGTAGCCTGTAGATAGTGAAGTTGGAATTTGAATCCCAGGTGACTTGCTCCAGGGTCCCTCTATTGTAAAATGATAGTATGATCATCTCCATGGATGCCAAAATAAGATTTGGCCAAATCAGATAATCAATCTTGCTTGAAACACTATTTGTCATGATTAGGTAGTTTCTTATCATTAAAATATATCAGTTTCAACCCCCAAATCAGGACAATCCTGATGACAATACCAAAGTCCTTCCTATTACTGTCAGGAGCAAAACAAGAACACTCAGTATTCCTTATATTAACATATTATCATTATACTGGATGCACTAAAAACACAACAAGGCAAGTTAGGGAAATGTGAGATATAGATATATGGAGGAGAAGATGTTTTTGCCTAATTCCCATTTTTATTCTAGTCCTCACCAGATAAAGTCAGTACAAGATCATCACACAAGTGCAGTGTTTGCACCATTGTAATTACAAGAGTGAGATGAGCCACGAACACAGTTTTAGAGTTTAAGTATGACTAAATGGATTATATAATATAAATAAGATTACACCGGCCAGACATTCTCCAGTTACCATGGATATGAGACACTCATTTCATGTCAATAAAATTATGGTTAAAATAGTCACATGACAATGAGTAAGAAACAATCAGGGATCAAAAAATAAATGATTTAATTCCACTTTGGGTAGCACTGGGGAGGCATTTGTGGATATTTATGTAATGGAATAAAGAAGATTAAATTAGAGGGAAATTTTTGGTATTTGAATAAATGAGTTAGATAAAGACAAAAGTAAATTGCCTAGTCTCCACAGTAAATAAAATACGCTGAACTGGAATGCTCTGGAGTTTTGTGAGTTCTGCAAACCTACCATGAAGCCACAGATTTTGGTTGTAGCAAGAGGCTATAAACAAGTGTGTGGGGGTACACATTGCCTCACCTGCTCTGACAGTTACCTCATGGGAGTAAGTGAAGGTGAAATTGTTAGTCGCTCAGTCATGTCCGACTCTTTGTCACCCAATGGACTGTAGCCTGCCAGGCTCCTCTGTCCATGGGGATTCTCCAGGCAAGAATACGTGAGTGGGTTGACATTCCTTCCTCCAGGGGATCTTCCTGTCCCAGGGATCACACCCGGGTCTCCTACATTGGCAGGCAGATTCCTTACTATCTGAGTCACCAGAGAAGCCTGCGTGGAAGTAAGTCCTAAAGCAAATGAAACAGGTGAGAAAAATGTGTTACCTGCTCACAACCTGACCGAGTCCTCCATGTACATGCAGAACTCTCCTCAGTGCTAGCTTAACCACTGATGGTGAGAAGTGAAGGGATGTGTCAGGTCTTCTCAGTCTCAGAGTTAGTCCTGACCTTAATTTAGACCATATTGGAAAGCAAAAGTGGTCCCTTGTAATAGTTTGTCTCCAGTTACTAATTTTGCCAGGTTTTTTGGGTTATGTTGTTTTGTCCAGTTCATGATAAGTGAGGGAAGGTAATTATCACTGGATTTGTACGTTCTAAGATAAAGACATATATCAAACAGGCCTAGATTATTTCATTTACTTCACATCCTACATGCAATGATAAAAATAAACTAATTGGAAGATTGACCAAAATGGAGTTATTTTAAAAATTAAATGAATTTTAATTAGCAAGCAAGATATTTGTATATTTTAATGTGATGTTGTTTCTTGGAAGGTTATTTCCTTAGACATCAGTCTATGTGCTAATAGATATTCTCCTGGCATGGGTAAAGAATTGTATCTGTAATAGTGAGTCTTTTTTTTTTTTTTTAGAAACACATAAGTACTTTGTAGGAGTTTTCCAATAGTAAAAAAAATAATTTTTCCCTGATATATTTCCTGATAAGCCAATGGTATTCTGTAAGCACCCAACTTATTAGGGAGAACAGGGTAACTGAACATGTGTATTGTTGAACATATTTATTGTAACCCAAGAGTCAAGAGCAGACTCTGTTGCTAGTTTAATCTTCTGAATATTTAGACAGTTAAACCAAATATGTTGTTGTGGCTGCCTATGATATCATAAACGGATTTTGAATGATTAATCCTCATTGTGCAACATGATTATCATAACATGGTCTCATATTGTATATGCATGTGGTGCCTTCTCACAAATTCCCATTAGGCAGAAAAAGAAGTATACAATTGATGATTTGGATTATGTGAGCAATGAAGAGTTATTTTAAATAATATGCAATAGACAACATAGAATTCTTTTAAATAATGTACACTTATTGTAAGATATTTGGGCATTTTATAGCATATTTTAAAAGATAAAACCTTTTATTTCATTATTTATTAATTCAGGAGTCTTGAAAGAAATCCTGGAGTTTCTATACAGCATTTCTCTAATGATATAGTAAGTCATTTAATTATAATAACTGACATTTTCATAGTATTGAAACAGCATTGATATCCTTAAACCTATGAGGGTGTAAGCTATTTATATATTTGTTTTGTATGTACATTATAGTATTAATACTGTGTTTACTTTATTATTGCAGTATGGATGAAAGTATTTTAAAGTGTATAAGGACCATTTCAAACTAAGAGAAGCTGCTGTTCGTGTGTAAGGGAAAAAAAGTTTAAAGAAAGCAGTTCTGTTGTTGAGTTGCTAAGTCTCTTCCGACTCTTTCTGACCCATGGACTGTAGCACTCCAGGTTTCCCAGTCCTTCACTATCTCCTGGAGTTTGCTCAAACGCATGTCCATTGAGTCAGTGATGCCATCCAACCATGTCATTCTCTGTAGTCCTCTTCTGCTTCTGCCCTCAATCTTTCCCAGAATTGGGGTCTTTTCCAGTGACTTGGCTCTTTGCATCAAGTGGCCAAAGTATTGGAGTTTCGACTTCAGCATCAGTCCTTCCAATAAATGTTAAGGGTTTATTTCCTTTAGGATTGACTGGTTTGATCTCCTTGCTGTCCAAGGAACAGACTCACTCTCAAGAGTCTTCTCCAGCACCACAGTTCACAAGCATCAATTCCTTGGCACTCAGCCTTCTTTATGGCCCAACTCTCACATTCAAACATGACTACTGGAAAAACCATAGCTTTTGACTATATCGACCTTTGTCACCAAAGTGATGTCTCTGCTTTTTAATAAGCTGTCTAGGTTTGTCATAGTTTTTCTTCCTAGCAGCATCTTTTGATTTCCTGGCTGCAGTCACCATCTGCTGTGATTTTGGAGCCGAAGAAAAGAAAATTTGCCAATGTTTGCATTTTTTCTCCATCTATTTGCCATGAAGTAATGGGTCTGGATGCCATGGTCTTAGTTTTTTGAATGTTGAGTTTTAAGACAGTTTTTTTCCTCTCCTCTTTTGCTTTTATCAAGAGGCTCTTTAGTTCCTCTTCACTTTATGCCATTAAGGTGATATCATCTGCATATCCAAGGTTGTTGATATTTCTCCTGGCAATCATGATGAAAGCAGTAAGTGAAGACAATCACTGGCCCAATCTTACTTTGCAAAATAAAATTTAGGTTATATATCATTATATATAATTAAATGATAGGAATGAGTTGCTTTTATTAATCATCTGTTTTATGAAAGGCAGTGCATTAGAGCCAGTGGATTCTTTTATTAACTCATTCAAAAAATTTATATTTGAGTCTTCTTTATGCTCAGACTGAGGTAGATGCTGGAGATTCAACGATATACAAACATGTGTCCTTATAGAGAAAACACAAAACTGAAGAAACATGTATAATCAGCTCAATAAATACAAACATAGAATACATTCAGGGTGCCATAGGGGGCATCTAGTGTTAGAGAAAGATCATTTCAAAAATATATGGAGAGAGAAGTTAAGGCCTAGGTTTTTAAATTATGGAGAAAAAAAAAGCTGGAGTGTCTCATAGTAGTATGACATCATTTAAATGTTTTAAACAGATGCTTAGTAATATATTTCTGTTCAGAAAAATCATTGTGTTTGATGTGTTCACAGTGGATCAAAGAGAGACAAGACTCATGGCAAAGAAACCATTTAGGGAAATATGCAGTAATTCATTTAGCATAAACATTGTATGTGCCTTCCCTGTGTGCTAAACCCTGGGCGTGGAGTTGAACTCAGGTATAGTACAAGTAAGTTGAAATCAGGTATAGTTCCCTCAGAAGCTAAGTCAGAGTATCTATAAGCAAAAATGAAAACACAAATCTACATAGCTGTGTTATATCATTAAGTAGAAACCAAATAATATCCCTGATATTCCCCTACTTCTTACACATAACACAATGATATTTTCCTTTCATACTTTCGTACTAGAGGGTAGAAGCCATGGCCAAAATTAACTGCAAAGTTTCAGATCAAGAATCTTGGTTTTGATTTTTGTTTTTGCCTTGGAAAGACTAGATAAATCAAGGCCTTTAGGTTGAGAAGAAAGAAGAGAAGCCAAAAACAAACAAACAAAAAAACTAACAAAACAAAACCAAAGTTAAAAGGGAAAATAGGCAGATGCTAAAGGTAAAGCCATCTCCCACAGAGAAATAAGAGGTGTAGTGAAGACTGATAGGACAAACTGTCCTCCTGTGTGTCTCCAATTCTCCTTACCTCCTCCTCAATGATGTAAGTATCACCCATGAATGACCTACGTGGGGCAGTACTGGAAACGTGTAAACCTCTATGAACAAAGGGTAGCAACTTAAAAACTACATGTGAAGCTGCTGGACAATAATATCCTCAGACATGTTCCAAGCATGAATATCTGGGGGATTTTCTGATTATCAGAACCCTGGCATATTAAATAACATAGTTTTTGTTTGTTTGTTTGTTTTTTCTAATTTTATTTTATTTTTAAACTTTACATAATTGTATTAGTTTTGCCAAATATCAAAATGAATCCGCCACAGGTATACATGTGTTCCCCATCCCGAACCCTCCTCCCTCCTCCCTCCCCATACCATCCCTCTGGGCCGTCCCAGTGCACCAGCCCCAAGCATCCAGCATCGTGCATCGAACCTGGACTGGCAACTCGTTTCCTACATGATATTTTACATGTTTCATTGCCATTCTCCCAAATCTTCCCACCCTCTCCCTCTCCCACAGAGTCCATAAGACTGTTCTATACATCAGTGTCTCTTTTGCTGTCTCGTACACCGGGTTATTGTTACCATCTTTCTAAATTCCATATATATGTTTTTTTTTTAAGGAGAAAGTATTATAAAAAAAAAGCAAAGGAGACTCAGTATCCCCCTCAGTCAGTCTATCCCATCAGGAAGCTTTCATAAGCCTCTTATCCTTCTCCATCAGAGGGAAGACAGACTGAAAACCATAATCACAAAAAAACTAACCAATCTAATCACATGGACCAGAGCCTTGTTAAACTCAGTGAAACTATGAGCCATGCCTTGTAGCGCCACCCAAAATGGATGGGTCATGATGGAGAGTTCTGACAAAATGTGGTCCACTGGAGAAGGGAATGGCAAACCACTTCAGTATTCTTGCCTTGAGAACCCATGAACAATATGAGAAGGCAAAAAGATAGGACACTGAGAGATGAACTCCCCAGGTCAGTAGGTGCCTAATATGCTACTGGAGATCAGTGGAGAAATAACTCCAGAAAGAATGAAAAGACAGAGCCAAGGCAGAAAGAGCACCCAGTTGTGGATGTGACTGGTGATGGAAGCAAGGTCCTATGCTATAAAGAGCAATATTTCATGGGAACCTGGAATGTTAGGTCCATGTATCAAGGCAATTTGGAAGTGGTCAAATAGGAGATGGCAAGAGTGAACATCAACATTTTAGGAATCAGAAAACTAAAATGGACTGGAATGGGTGAATTTGATGCAGATGTCCATTATATCTACTACTGTGGGCAGGAATCCCTTATAAGATAAGAATCCCTCATAGTCAACAAAAGAGTCTGAAATGCAGTACTTGGATGCAGTTGCAAAAATGCAGAATGATCTCTGTTCGTTTCCAAGGCAAACCATTCAATATCACGGTAATCCAAGGCTATGCCCTGACCAGTAATGCTGAAGAAGCTGAAGTTGAACAGTTCTATGAAGACCTACAAGACCTTCTAGAATTAACACCCAAAAAAGATGTCCTTTTCATTATAGGAGACTGAAATGCAAAATAGGAAGTCAAGAAACACCTGGAGTAACAGGCAAATTTGGCCCTGGAATACAGAATGAAGCAAGGCAAAGACTAATAGAGTTTTGCCAAGAGAATGCACTGGTCATAGCAAACACCCTCTTCCAACAACACAAGAGAGAGTGTATACATGGACATCACCAGATGGTCAACACTGAAATCAGATTGATTATATTCTTTGCAGCCAAAAATGGAGAAGCTCTATACAGTCTGCAAAAACAAGACTGGGAGCTGACTGTGGCACAGACCATGAACTCCTTATTGCCAAATGGAAAACCAGTAGATCATTCAGGTATGACCTAAATCAAATCCCTTACAATTATACAGTGGAATTGACAAATCAATTCAAGGGATTAGATCTGAATTTTGCTTAAAATTATAGTAGATAGTCTTCCTTGACAATATGATATGATATTGAATAACTGCTCTAAATAAGAAAGTTGAATAAAAATGTAAACAATTTCTAAAATAATGTAAAATGAAACTAAAGTGATGGTAAATGGGAATGGAGAAAAAGAAATTGAGAATAAGGAAGGGAAAAGTATATAGATGTTAAATGAACTCCAGCCTGAAAGTGTAGTAATTTAAATCCTGGCTCTACCTCTCACCAGAGATGTCACATTGTTCAAGTTTCTCAGGGTTTCTGTACACAATTGCACACATCTCACACGCTAGTAAAGTAATGCTCAAAATTCTGCAGCCAGGCTTCAACAGTACGTGAACCATGAACTTCCAGATGTTCAAGGTGGATTTAGCAAAGGCAGAGGAACCAAAGATAAAATTGCCAACATCCGTTGGATCACCGAGAAAGCAAGAGAGTTCCAGAAAAACATCTACTTCTGCATTATTGACTATGCCAATGACTTTGACTGTGTGGATCACAATAAATTGTGGACAAATCTGAAAATGATGGGATACCAGACCACCGGACCTGCCTCTTGAGAAATCTGTATGCAGGTCAGGAAGCAACAGTTAGAACTGGACATGGAGCAACAGACTGGTTCCAAATCAGAAAAGGAGTACGTCAAGGCTGTATATTGTCACTGTGTCTGACTCATTGCGACCCCATGGACTGCAGCATGCCAGGCCTCCCTGTCCATCACCAACTCCCAGAGTTTACTCAAATTCATATCCATTGAGTGATTCCATCCAACCATCTCATCCTCTGTCCGTCCCCTTCTCCTCCTGCCTTCAATCTTTCCTAGCATCAGGGTTTTTTCACATCAGGTGGCCAAAGTATTGGAGTTTCAGCTTCAACACAAGTCCTTCCAATGAACGTTGAGGACAAATTTCATTAGGATGGACTGGATGGATCTCTTTGCAGTTTTAGGGACTCTCAAGAGGCTTCTCCAACACCACAGTTCAAAAGCATCAATTCTTTGGTGCTCAGCTTTCTTCACAGTCCAACTCTCACATCCATATGTGACTACTGGAAAAACCATAGCCTTGACTAGATGGACCTTTGTTGGCAAAGTAATCTCTGCTTTTTAATATGCTGTCTAGGTTGGTCATAACTTTTCTTCCAAGGAGTAAGTATCTTTGTATTTCATGGTTGCAGTCACAATCTGCAGTGATTTTGGAGCCCCCCAAATAAAGTCTGCCACTGTTGCCACTGTTTCCCCATTTGCCATGAAGTGATGGGACTGGATGTCATGATCTTCATTTTCTGAATGTTGAGCTTTAAGCCAACTTTTTCACTCTCCTCTTTCACTTTCATCAAGAGGCTCTTTAGTTCTTCTTCAGTTTCTGCCATAAGGGTGGTGTCACCTGCATAACTGAGGTTATTGATATTTCTCCCAGCAATCTTGATTCCAGCTTGTGCTTCATCCAGCCCGGAATTCCTCATGATATACTCTGCATATAAGTTAAATAAGCACGGTGACAATATACAGCTTTGACATACCCGTTTTCCTTTTTGAAACCACTCTGTTGTCCCGTGTCCAGTTCTAACTGTTTCTTCCTGACTTGAATACAGAGTTTTCAAGAAATAGGTCAGGTGGTCTAGTATTCCATCTCTTTCATTCTATGGAGAAAATAAATATTTCCTGTCCTTTGAGTAAGACCCTATCTCTATCTTCCAGGCTGTTTGTTTGCTATACACACATCCTGGAAAAGGTAAGCAGGAATGAAATGTATGAGAAAATGTAGATCTGTCACAAAGAACTATTTCTTAGCACATTGTGAACCCTTATTTAGGTGAGTTATGAGACAGTATACATATATATATATATTTTTTTAAGTGATCAGTTTGTGTCTTCTGTGAAAGGATTAGCTTGTTGGGGATAAAAGTGGTGATGAATACATCAGTTTGGAGACTGTTGAACCCCATGTGAACAATGACTGTGGCTGTTGCCTGTCACCTGGAAGGATGATGGTGGTTTATGAAGGTAAATGGCAGTGAGGATTCAGCAAATGGCAGATTTAGAAAGTGGCAGATTAGGGTTTAATCCATGTGAGGATTTAATAAGACCTCACATAGATTACCGATCTGGAGAACTTGGAGATGGTAGTAAAACTGACTAAGGAAAGCATTGCAGGAACAGAGGTGTATTTGAAAAAAGGGTCCATATGAGGAACTGACTCATGAATTCAGCTTTAATAATAAAATAATCAAAACATTTTATATGCATATGCTTTTACCACATATCACTGAGCATAAGGGGGAAAAAAAACACACATAGTGATCTTGTTATCAAATAGACCAATTTTTAACTTAAATATCATCAAAGACAGAAATATAGATCAATGGAACAAAATAGAAAGCCAAGAGATAAATCCACATACCTATGGACACCTTATCTTTGACAAAAGAGGCAAGAATATACAATAGAGAAAAGACAATCTCTTTAACAAGTGGTGCTGGGAAAACTGGTCAACTACTTGTAAAAGAATGAAACTAGAACACTTTCTAACACCATATACAAAGATAAACTCAAAATGAATTAAAGATCTAAATGTAAGACTAGAAACTATAAAACTCCTAGGTGAAAACATAGGCAAAACACTCTCTGACATAGAGCAGGATCCTCTAGGACCCACCTCCCAGAGTAATGGAAATAAAAGGAAAAATAAACAAATGGGACCTAATTAAACCTAAAAGCTTTTCCACAACGAAGGAAACTATAAGAAAGGTGAAAAGAGAGTCTTCGGAATGGGAGAAAATAATAGCAATCGAAGCAACTTACAAAGAATTAATCTCAAAAATATACAAGCAGCTCATGCAGCTCAATTTCAGAAAAATAAATGGCCCAATCAAAAAATGGGCCAAAGAACTAAACAGACATTTCTCTGAAGAAGACATACTGATGGCTAACAAGCACATGAAAAGATGCTCAACATTACTCATTATCACAGAAATACAAATTAAAACCACAATGAGGTACCATCTCACACAGGTCAGAAGGGCTGCTATCAAAAAGTCTAAAAACAATAAATGCTAGAGAGAGTGCAGAGAAAAGGGAACCCTCTTACACTGTTGGTGGGAAAGCAAACTAGTACAGCCACTATGGAGAACAGTGTGGAGATTCCTTAAAAAGCTGGAAATAGAACTGCCATATGTCTCAGCAATCCCACTGCTGGGCATACACACTGAGGAAACCAGAATTGAAAGAGACACATGTACCCCAAAGTTCATCGCAGCACTGTTTACAATAGCCAGGACATGGAATCAACCCAGATGTCCATTGGTAGATGAATGGATAAGAAAGCTATGGTACATATACACAATGTAATATTATTCAGCTATTGAAAAGAATGCGTTTGAATCAGTTCTAATGAGGTGGATGAAACTGGAGCCTGTTATACAGAGTGAAGTAAGTCAGAAAAAAAACACCAATATAGTATATGAACACATATATATGGAATTTAGAAAGACGGTAACGATGACCCTATATGGGAGACAGAAAAAGAGACATAGATGTAAAGAACAGACTTTTGGACTCTGTGGGAGAAGGCAAGGGTGGGATGATTTGAGAGAATAGCATTGAAACATGTATATTATCATATGAAATAGATCGCCAGCCCAGATTCGATGCATGAGACAGGGTGCCCAGGGCTGGTGCACTGGGATGACCCTGAGGGATGCGATGGGGAGGGAAGAAGGAGGGGGGTTCAGGATGGGGAACACATGTACACCTGTCGCTGATTCATGCCAGTGTATGGCAAAAACCACTACAATATTGTAATTAGCCTCCAGTTAAAATAATTAATTAAGGAAAATAATCCTGTTCAACTAGAACTAAAATCTGATTAAACTCCCAGATAATCAAATGCTCTCTCAAAATGTCCTTCTTGTGTGTTTTCTTATAATAGATAATCTTTTATAACTATGTAGCTGATTTAAAATTTTAAATGGGGGAGTAGATCTATGTTGAAGTAACTCCAAGAATAATTATTATTTGAAAATTATAGAGATTATGAAAGTTATAATTTCCAAAAATCTAAGTGATTTTCCTGTTAAGATTAGTAGAAATTAAGCTGGATATTGTTTTTCATTTGTAATCAAAATATGCCATGAGATATTCTTTAGTATTTATCTAAAGGAAAATTCTGTCCATAATTACCCGCTTAAACATTTTAAAACCAACTAAAGACCCAATATCTGTAAAAGGGTGGAATTAAACCATATCAAAAGTTTAAGAGAATTTTTAGCATAGAATGGTGAGCTTGTCACATCCTATTCATAATGTAGCAAGATTAAACTGTATATTATCATCTAATGGGGAAAAAAGGGAAAAAAGAAGAAAGTTTAAAATAGAATAGTCTCTCGTTATTCATGTATTTCCTTGACTCTTGTTCCTTTAGGACATCTGAAGATATTTAGTTTCATTGTTCTCTGAGTAGCTCATGAATATTTCAGTTCCAAATGGTTGAATATTCTTTTTACTAGTCCATTTAAATTGCAGTACAAATATGTTTTTTATGTGTGTTGCTGGGAGACTTGGTGATTTAGGGAGTTTTACTTTTTTAAAAACAAAGAAACAAGAGTCTGTATAGGGACTAGAGCAGTCATGTTTGTTTAAGATTGCAGTTGAATGGAATATCACATGTTTTTTTAATGTTTAATAATGAAATAGCTCTTTTATTTTAACAATCATATGGAATAATAGTTTTCAAATATTCAAAGCATTAGTGCACATAAAAGAGTTTTGAATTAGATCTTTCTTTACTTCCTTCTATAAAAAATTTCCTTTGTGTCTCTTCCTACAGGACTTTTCAAAGGCTTGAAAGACATATGAAGTGTTGCCTCATTATTGCACTCACTTGGACCGTTGTGTGAAATAGATCACAAATAAGAGGTAGTCTCAAAGTCCTGGCTCTATGAATATGAAAAGAATTGATCTGACTGAAAATTATTTAATCAATAATATAGCACAGTTTTGTATACAAAATCCTGATTCTCACATCTCTTTATATAATTAATGTAATCCTAGGTGAATAAGAGAAAGAAGATACTAGGTTGTCATATTAATATGTCCAGCACATTGTGGAATTAATACAAATCCTCTAAGAATTTTTAAATTCCAATCATCTTGATGTACATTTTTAAGCCGGGTCCAAAATGGTGTGGCCAAACCCATTTTACTTATAAACATGAGTTATTTTTAAATATAAAGGAAAAAAATAAAAACACTGAAAAAATTACATCCAAATTTGGAGTTATTAAATAAATGAGACTAGTAAAACATTACAAGAAACTGCATAGGAATAATAAGTTAAAATATCTGAAAATAAGAAAAAAATATAAATGATGAAGTTGGCTGTGATGCTATCAGATTTCCCTCTGATCATAGTGTTCTTTTATGATTTATTCATGTTATCATTCACATGGCATTAACTTGACGTGCCCATCAGTTATTTAGGGATCAGACAAATGGTATTATCTTTTGCTGTTTAAAGAAAATGATATGAAAACTTTTAGCCTTAGGCTATAAGATTAAAGGGCTTCCCAGGTGTGGGAGACCTGGGTTTGATCCCTTGGTTGGGAAGATCCGCTGGAGAAGCAACAGCTACACACTCCAGTATTCTGGCCTAGAGAACTGCATGGACTGCATGCCCATGGGGTCACAAAAAGTCAGACAGGACTGAGCGACTTTCACTCACTCAGTTGGTGCTAGTGGTAAAGAACCCACTTACCAATGCAGGAGACACAAGAGACACAGGTTTGATCCCTGGGTCAGGAAGATCCCTTGGAGGAGGGCACAGCAACTCACTCTAGTATTCTTGAAGAATCCCATGGACACAGGAGCCTAGCAGGCTATGGTTGATAGGCTCGCAAAGAGTTGGACACGACTGAAGTGACTTAGCATGCACGTGTGCATATAACTAAAAGGAAATAACTTTACAGCAGTTACAAAAGTAATTCAGAGTTTAAAAATCTCATTTTCCTTCAAAAAATCAGAGAGTATTTGGTGATCTACTTTTATGTAATTTATTAGTCAGTTTTCAAGAGAACAGTGGTTCCAAAAGTCATCTGAGGAAAAATAGGGAAACAAGTTTGTAGACTGTGTGAGACACCTCTTGGGTATAATAATTTTAATTTGGGATCTTGGACAGAGAACATGGAAGTCTTATTGGTAGAGATTCATTATCTGCTGATGCAATATATGCATGATGTCCATAATATAAATACCAGCTCATCCTTTCTCATGTCCTGAGTTTTCTTGTTTAGTCACCAAGTCCTGTCCGACTCTCTTGCAACCCCATGGACTGTAGCCCACTAGGCTCCTCTGTCCATGAGATCCTTTTCCAGGGAGTCTTTCCCACCCAGGGATCGAACACCTGCTTCCTGCTTTCTAAACAGATTTTTTTTTTTTTTAACCACTGGGCCACATGCAAAACCCATGTATCTCAAATAAATCAGTTTTGAGGAGTAATAATATTTGAGAAATGCTAGAAGGACACATTTTTTACTTTTGTGTGATGCTTAAGCATTTGATAGTTCTTTCTTCTATGTTCTTTCATGTATAAATTTAAACTTTTTATAAATGCTAAATAAAATACAGTATTGCAAATTTTTATACCTTATTAATTGTCTATCATTTAGAAAAAAAAAGTACTCCAGAGGGTAAAAAATAAAAGATATGAGTTGACAAAAACACAGTGAGCAAGATCACATCTTCTAAGGAAACAGTGAAAGTATATATCTGACAGTACATAATTTATAAACTTTTTGAGGCACTCAAAATTCCAAGTATTTAAATATATTGTGTGAAATAGATGTTAAGGTTGTAATGCTGACATGAAGAAATAGCAATAAAAATAGTTAAAAATGAAAGGTATTAAACCATTTTAGAGTCCAGTAAGTCAAAAGAAAGGTTGATGATCTGACTGGTGGTGGTGGTTTAGTTGCTAAGTCATGTCTGACCCTTGCAGCCCCACAGACTGTAGCCTATGAGGTTCCTCTGTCCATAGGATTTCATAGGCAAGAATAGTGGGGTGGGTTTCCATTTCCTTCTCCAGGGGATCATGTGAGGGAAATATGAGGTTTTGCTTAAAACCTGAATAGTATAAATACAAAAGGATGATATAGTAGCTTTCAATAGCAAACACTTGTTATGTGATTCTTTCTTATGAATCTTCATTCAGAAACACAACCTGTTTTTCCCCAAGTTGGTAACTATTTTAGTTAGAAAATAGGTTGACTGGTGTAACTTGTGGAGAAGGCAGTGGCACCCCACTCCAGTACTCTTGCCTGGAAAATCCCATGGACAGAGGAGCATGGTAGGCTGCAGTCCATGGGGTCGCTAAGAGTCAGACTTGACTGAGCGACTTCACTTTCACTTTTCACTTTCATACATTGGAGAAGGAAATGGCAAACCACTCCAGTGTTCTTGCCTGGAGAATCCCAGGGACAGGGGAGCCTGGTGGGACTGAAGCGACTTAGCAGCAGCAGCAGCAGCAGGTGTAACTTGAGTAAGTCTTATGTTAGTGAGGCCAGTTTCCCAAGTGTGGTTTCCTCAGTGATGATTTTGTAAGTCTCAGTAACTAGAAATCCATTTTGATATTGATGCTGCAAATATGAGCCCACTCAGTTAAAGAACACTATTACCTCACCCCACCAAATACAGTTGGCTTAAAAATCATGCAATAACTTACATCATCTCTATTGAACAGAATAAAGGACCGAGCAGTTTTAATAGATGCATGAATAAGCTCATTTTTGCAAGGAGGATAAAAAAAAAAGGACAAAACAACAACTGAAGGCTTAAACCACAGATATGTAAAGGAGAATCCGTGTAAGATTGTCACTGGCAATCCCATCAGATGTTTCTTAATGTATGAAGAAAAGAATATTATTCTTTCCTCATTTCCTTTGCTAGCATCACCAACAGGCTGCTGATTTTCAGATAATTATGAATTGCATGATGAAGGAAACAGGCTTTTCTTTTTTTTAACTAGGAAATAAGATGAAGGTGCCAACAAAATCTGGAAGATATTGTAATGTGATGTGACTGCTGTCAGGAGCACAACCAGATGAAATTAAGTACACTGGCTCCAACAAAACTGGCTAAGTTTATTTTATTTTTTAATGTTAAATGTAGATGCAAAGCGTAAGAGGGCTTTCCAAAGTGTATCTGGTTTTGTATATGAATACACAGCTGCAAGGATATGGTGCTTGTTAACCTGTGTGCCCCAAGCAAGTAATATGCATCTTGTGATGAGAAGACACACAATAGTCTGTGTTTTACAAGGGCTTTCAAAGGACACAAATATTTGATATTTATAAAATCACCATGCAATAGCCATTATTATTACTATTATTATTATTCCCCAGAAGAAGGAGGAATTCAGAGTTGAAATGATAGTGAGGTGATTTGATGTGAAAGATACAGAGCCAAATCCATAGCTTCTTCTTCCTGACCAATTTAGTAATTCTTCCAGCTCAATTTGAATATATAAATTAGAATAATTTTACTTATTAGTGTCCAGAAGTATTTACAAAAAAGTAAATTACTTTTCAAATTCTCTAGAGTTTATGTAAAGTCAGAATTATGGAAGCTAGTATTTTAATATGGAAGGGGATAGTAAAATAGTATTAAGCATAAATAGTTAATAGTGAATTTTGAAGAAAATAATATAATTTAAGACAATGGATACTTAATTCTTGAAAAAAGAAACATGTTAAAAGAAAAGTTTAAAGAGGGCCGTGTCGTGTGGTGGTGAGTGTAGGAGAAGGGACTGCTCAAGTTTAGTTATGGAAGCAATGATTTTCTTAAAAGTTATTATAGCAATCTAGCCTCAAAGTTATAAAAACTGAAGCACTATGGGAAAGTACCAACTGTTAGGTATGCAAAATTTTAAGTAATATTCCTTAGAAATTACCACTTTGGACCTTGTTTCTATTTAGCTATTCTATTCCATTCTTTATAATTCTAAAAAATACATTCATACTCGCGGGTAATATTCAGTATTCTCAACAACCAGCACAGCAAAAGCATGTCCCCATCTGAGTGAATGCTCACGAGTCCTGAAATTATGCCAATATTTGTCTCCCGAGTACCAGCTCTGTTTATATATCTATTGCTTAATTTGTCATATGAAAGCATTTCCCAGGAACTCTATGAATAAAGATAAGTAATTTAGCTCATTAATGATCTTTTCCCCTTCACCTTTTCCCCCTTCCATTTTATTTATGGTCTTTCTTCAGTTAACTTGAGATTTTTCTCTATATTCTATATATTGGAAAATATCTTAAGGATGCGGGAAAAAAGTGTATTCCCTGAATTTGTTCTCTCTCCCCTTTCTCCCTCTTTCCCTCTCTGTCTCTCTCTTTCTCTCTCTCTCTAAATATAATACATACAGGTATACCTGGAGATTCACTTCCAGATCACTGCAGTAAAGCAGATATCTCAAAAAGCAAGGCACATGATTTTTTTGTTTGCCAGTATTTATAAAATTATGTTTACCATAATGTAGTCTTTCAGGTATGCAATAACATCATGTCTAACAGAACAATGTACATACCTTATTTAAAAAAAAAATACAAAATGACAGTTAAACAAGTAACACCAAAGATCATGGGTCACAGGTCACCATAACATATATAATAATAATGCAACAATTTGAAATACTGGGAGCTTTACCAAAATTAACTTAAAACCAAAATGAGCAAATGCTGCTGGAAAAATGGTGCCAATAGACTTGCTTAACTCAGGATTGCCACAAATCTTTAATTTTATCATTATAAAAATTTATCCATGAATGATTTCTTTTTGTCTGGAGTAAAAATCTGTCATACCAAAATTGCCATCTGAATTATTTCACTTGGCATTTGTTTTAACTTTTCTGAATCTTTTGTTTAAAATGCATCTTTGGTAATAAAAAAATATATTTATCATGCTTTTATACTCAGATTACAGAATAGACATATTATTCCCATTCCTCCCATTAAGTATTACTAACACCCCTTCAAATTATAAATAAAATAAACATAGGAATGCTGTGAAAGCTGACTGGCTAAGGACCTTGGATATAGATTCAAGAAGCTATTTTGTGGTGAGTTACCTGATTTTCTTATTGACTCAAGTATTCCAGACTTGGAGCTGAAGAAGCCAGCAAACTGAAATTTCTAAGGGAACAGCCGGAGAAAAAACCTGTCCACCCTCAGCCAATAAAATCCAGTATTTTCCTGGAGCTACAGTTGTTCCAGTACTATATATTCTAAATTTCTTTTAGAAATAGGAAATAAATTCTGAGTAAAACAGGCATTTCAAAGTTTTAGATTATTGGAGTTTTTAAGTTCAAAATGGAAGAAAACCTTAGAAATAGATTACTCTTTTCCTTAGAAAATTCCAACACTTTCCAAAAAAGATATAGATCAGGAATTCTATTGTTTCATAATCATGAAAGGAACAGATTGTTTTTCTGAATAAACACATGATCCTCATTGTGCATAAATACAGTTTTTCCCTTATTCTTCCCACCTGGTTAAAGTAATGAAAAAAGTTGATTGTTGATATGGTACGACAGTGCTCTTACCAGAAATGCAAACCATTAAATGTCAGTTATCACAGCAGCACATCATATTTTTCTTGTTAATGTTCATAATCATATATAACATATTTTGACCATTGACTCTGCAGAACAGAATCTTAGATTTGGTTGGGAATACAGAATAAAGAATAAAATGAGGATAGCTTTCGTTGTTGTTGTTCTCAGAATGCTTGCAATCTTATTTTTGTATTATAACAACAAATGTCAAAGTAAGAATAAATCTATTATAAAAGTACCCTGTTTTATCACTTATTTTCCAATTTTTGCGTATCTTTATCAAGATATTTAGCATCATATATATATGTTTATAAGTTCTATATATGCAACTATATTAACACATATGAGTTTCATAAAATACATAGAGATTAGAAATTGGAAAGAATATAAAATATAATAAATTAATAGTAAAATCATATATATAGATTATTAATGCACTCCATGAAATAGATCTTAATTGCATACAATCCTCTTGATTACTTTGAATTTGGAGGTCATATTTAAAGTGGGGTTGATAATTTTTATAAGATCTTATTTTTTAATCTGTAAACATGGTATAACTATTACCATCAGGTATATCTTCTAGTGGCTTACTTTTGTATTTCTTAATGTTGATAGGATAATCTTTAATGTTATATACTTGACTACATATTAACTGTAATGCATTTGAAATCACTGAAAGAAAATAAGATTTTAAAGAACTCGCATTCAACCCTCTCCATATAGTAGAGCTCTCATTCCTTGAGGTTTTGCATGTACCATTTAAGATGCACTGCAACTGAGAATCTGACATGTGGAAACCGTGTACATAAAAGAAAATGTAAAATTGTATTTCTTTTATTTTTAGTAGGAAACATACATATAAATTAAACCTCTAATAGTTCTTTTCTGTATCTTATAAGTTACTTTTGCAACCCAGTTTTAGTAACCATTTTAGAAACCAATGACATAAATTAAAGATGAAATAGAAGCATATAGAAAAGAGAGAGAGATTCTGGCATAATTGTGAAAATCTTTACAAAGAAAAGGATATAGAACTGGATATAAATGGATTCAGTTCAGTTCAGTTCAGTCACTCAATTGTTTCTGACTCTTTGCGACCCCATGGACTGCAAGCAAGCCAGGCTTCCCTGTCCATCACCAACTTCCAGAGCTTGCTCAAACTCATGTCCATCGATTTGGTGACGCCATCCAACCATCTCACCCTCTATCATCCCCTTCTTCTCCTGCCTTCAATATTTCCCAGCATCAGTGTCTTTTCCAATGAGTCAATTCTTCACACCAGGTGGCCAAAATATTGGACCTCCAGCTTCAGTATCAGTCCTTCCAATTAATAGTCAGGACTGATTTCCTTTAGAATTGACTGATTTGATTTCCTTGCAGTCCAAGGACTCTCAAGAGTCCTCTCCAACACCAGAGTTCAAAAGCATCAATTCTTTTTTTTTTTTTTTTTCAAAAGCATCAATTCTTTAGATTAGTTAAAACTAAAAACTAGTGAGAAATGGAATGATACTTGAAGAACATTTAGTAATGAAAACTGTTCTTGTTAGGTTCTAAGAGGTTCTTGTTAGGAGAATGTACCACTCATAATAATAATTGATCCAGTGTTTTTTTTCTTTGTTCATTCTTTTTTTAATAAGACTTTTTTAAAAAAAAACTTTTAGGTTCACAGCAAATTTGAGGAAAAGATATAGAAATTCCCATATATCCCTACTACCACTCATGCAGCGCCTCCCCCATTATCCACATCTCTCACCAGAGTGGCATATTTGTTATGATTGATGAACCTACATTGACACATTATAATCACCCAAAGTTCATAGACTACATTATGGTTCACTCTTGATATTATACATTCTATATGTTTGGACACATGAATAATGATATATATCCATCACGATGGTACAGAGATTTTTCATGCCCTAAAATACTCTGTGCTTTGCTTATTCATCCTTTCTCATTACTTTCTAACTCCAGCAAGCTGTGATCTTTTATTGTCTCCATAATTTTGCCTTTTTCAGAATGTCATATTGTGGAATAAATTACTTTTAAATTGACATCTTTCATTTTGTAATATGCATTTCAGGTTCTTCCAAGTCTTTTAATGGTTTGATAGCTCTTTTTTAGTGGTAAGTAATATTCCATTATCTGACCATACTACACGTTGTTTATCCGTTCACCTACCGAAGATCATCTTTATTCTTTCTGTGTGTGTGCTCAGTTGCTCAGTTGTGTCAGACTGTTTGTGACCCCATGGAGTTTTGGCACTTATGAATAAAGTTGCTTTTAAAGATCCAGGCACAGGTTTTTGTGTAGATATATTTTCAATCTTTTGGGTAAGTACCAAAAGAGTATGATTGATGGATCACATGATAAGATGTGTTTAGTTTTATTAGAAACTGTCAAACGATCATCCAAAATGCTATACCGTTTTGTATTCCTACCAGCAATAATTGAGAACTCCTTTGCTCCACATCCTTATCAGTGTTTGGTGTTGCCAGCATTCTGAGTTTTCACTATTTTAGTGGTATCTGATTTTTTTTCTTAATTTGCATTTGATAACATATAACAAAAAGCTTCTATTTAGGTGTTATTCATTCTTTGTATATCATCTTTCATGTGGTGTCTGTTAAGGTCTTCGGCACAGTTTTTAATAGGTTTGTATATTTATTTATTGTTGAGTTTTCAGAGTTCTTTGTACATTTTGAATAAATGTTCTCTATAAGAGGGGTCTTTTCAAATATTTTCTCTTGTGCTTATCTTCTCATTCTCATGACATTGTCACAGATCAGAAGTTTAAAACTTAATGAAATCCATTTTATCAACCATTTATTAATTTTACCTTTGTTCTTTATAAAAATATTTATTTATGTTTTTGGCTGTATTGGCTCTTGGTTGAGGCATGTGAGATCTTCCATTGTGGCACTTGGGCAATAGAGTGTGTGGGCTCAGTAGTAGTGGCAAACAGGCTTAGTTGTCCAGCAACATGTGTGTGATCTCAGTCCCTGACCAGGGACTGAACCTGCTTGGAAGGCAGATTCTTAACCCCTGGACCACCATGTAAATCCTGATATGCCTTTGTCAGTAAAACAAACAAACAAACAAAAAACATTGCCATATGCAAGGAGGTCATCAAGGTTTTTTAAGGTCATATTAGTGTGGCATCCTATTTTCCCAACCAGGGATCAAACCTATGCTCTGTGCATTAGGAGCATGGAGTCTTAACCAATGAACTGCCAGGGAAGCTCCTAAGAGTTTGATATTTTACATTTATCACTATGATCTATTTTGAGTCAATTTTTGCAAAGGGTGTATGGTCTGTGTATAGGTTCATTTTGTTGCCTGTGAATTTCCACTCTATCACTGTTTGTTAAAAAGACCGTCTTTATTGTCTTTTCTTTTTGTCAGTTATTTTGGATGTTCTTCATAGATGATTATGTTATCTTTGAAGATAGCTTTATTTTCTCCTTCTTTATCTGTATGTCTTTTATTTATATTCTTGCCTATTTCATTAGCTAGAACTGTTAATACGATGTTGAAAAGGAGTGGTACGGAGATATTCTTGCTGTGTGCCTGATCTTAAAGGGAAGCTTCATGTTTCTCATTATCAAGTATGATATTAGCTATAAGTTTTGTGTAGATGTTCTTTTTCCAGTTGAGGAAGTTACCCTCTGTTCCTAGTTTACTAAGATTTTCTGTCATGAATGGCTGTTGTTAAGTGGTTTTTCAAAGTAAAATTTACTTCTAACTCACATAAAACCTTTCTAGGTTCAAATGTCTCTTCAGTGTAGCATACTCAGGGTTTAGTTTTATTTTTGTGGAGCCTGAAAATAAACAAATATGATAATAACTACTTTGAAGGAAAAGAGTATGAGGACCTGATTCCTTCTTACGTGTATATTTCTGAAAGTTAGGTTTAAGGAAAGTTACTTGTTCATACTTATCTTCAGAAGGACAGAGGACTATAAGCACCCAAATATGAGAAAACCCAGGTATATTGATGATTAATAGAAATGTCTGAAGTAAAACTCCAATCAAAATATTTTAGATTCACTTTGGGAACTCCATACAAATAGATGAGGATGAATAAAAATGTGGCAACAAAAACTAACTGGCAACAACAGAGTGGAATTGTATAATTATCCCGCCAAAGCAGAGAAGCACTGCAGTTGACATTGCAATTGAGAAGGATATAGGAAACTTTTACAGGGATGGAAAAAGATAAATATATTTGCCATTTGAAACTATTAACTTTTTATTTTTTATTTAAATAATTTTATTTATTTATATATTTTTTGGCTTTGCTGGGTCTTCATTGCTGTGCAGGCTTTTCTGTTGTTGGGGTGAGCGGGGACTAATTTGTAGTTATAGTGTATGGGATTCTCATTGTGGGGGCTTCTCTTGTTCCAGGACATAGGCTCTTGGGCATGCTGTCTTCAATAGTTGTGGAACATGGGCTCAGTAGTTGTGATTCCCAGGCTCTAGAGCACAGGCTCAGCAGTGGTGGTGCACAGGCTTAGTTGCTCTGCAGCATGTGGGATCTTCATGGACCAGGGATAGAACCCATGTCTCCTGCATTGGCAAGTGGATTCTTTACCACTGAGCCCCCCAGGAAACACAAACTATTAGCTATCTTAATTTCAAAGATTATTCTATGCCTTTGAAGAGTATTATTTAGATAGACTTTAGCTATGAGGACTGTACTTAGCAAGATTAGATTCTGGAGAAAATATTTTAAAAAATAATTGAACAAACATAAGCAATCGAATACTTTTAGTTAGGGCAGTCATTTTAAGTGGAGACTGTTTGCAGCTTTTTTGAATTAACTAATACAATTCTTGCATTCATTATTCATTTTTAAAATTTTATATTTTGATGAAACTATAACCACAGTAAATCTTATACAAAATAAGCCCTGCATATTTATAGTGGCAATCCAATTTGCAAGCAGAAAGGGTCTAATCTTGAAAGCCATTATTTTAGTATTTTTGTAGATGTTAGACCTGAAAATGAACATTGTAGATAAATCTTTATGAATTGGATATGAATCTAATAAGGTTTTTAAAAGGTTTTTAATATCTGTCAATTAAAATGACAAATGACTTAAAAAGACTCAATACCACTAAAATGACATCAGCTGACAGCTGACAAGGAATCAAAAGACATACCACCTACAGATACATTTAACAGAAGGCATTACAACCTGGAGCATTTTTGAGTGCATACTGTTCAAATAGACAGGACTGTTATTTGCTGTGAGAAGTATTATGTTTCAAATAAATTTGAGCTCATAAGCATCATAAGAATATGGTCCTTAGAAACTGCACCTAATATTTAGTATCAGTACTAAAAGCTGTGAAAATCTGACATGCTTATTCCTACTTTCATATTAGAAACCAGCTCAACAGAACTTATATCCTTTTTGGAACTTTATAGCCTTCAATTCTCTGTTTCAAAATCAACACTGGTGAAACACTTTTGAAATTCATATATATATTATGTAATTTAGCAACTATGAGTATATTGAACAGGACTCATCTCTCAAATTATTGAAAGTTACAGAGACATCTAGATATACATTAAAGTAAATATTAATTTACTTTGCGTGCTACAGTCCATGGGGTTGCAAAGAGTTGGGCACGACTAAGCAATGGAACTGAAATATCAATGCCGGGAGCCACCACGGAAGATCCCACCCATGACAAGGTCATGTGGAAGAGCCATGAGGAGCAAGGTGGATCATGGCAAAAGGGACCCCCTGAATCTGCTCGAGCATCTACCCCAAAACCAGAATCTGTCTGTCTTACTATTTTGTACCTTTCACCAACTCTTCTGACATTAATAGGGGGCTATCCCTGACCACCTTTCTCTTGAAAAAGTCAACTTAGGGCTTTAGTTAATAAGTCTTCTGGGAATGAAAGGAATATTTCTATTTTAACCCCTCTGTTCACATTCTAGCTTGCCTGACAGTTTTATCCATACTCTTGCAATTAACACACATGATTGTTCACAACTCCCCAACCTTGAAAGGCACGGGAAGCCAAAACATTCTAAAAGTCCTAATGAGCATAGAGTCCTTTAAGGGATGAAAAATTATTAGAATAGATAGTACTGGTAAAGGGCTTCATTACTGGGCCAATGCTTGCTGCCAAGTGCCCATATCCCTTATCCATTGTGAACCTGGGAGTGCATTAGTTAACATATTTGGAATGCAAGAAAAACAAGTAGCAGCCTTAGGATTAACCACATCAGACCTTTGAGCTAATTGGTTCTTTCTTTGTTGTAATTCACTGCACCTTTGCTCCATGAGAATGCAACTCTGTTTAGCACTTTCTGAAGCTGACATAGATTAGAAATATAAAGAAAAAACTTCAAGGGAAAATAAGTTTTCTGGTTGAGCAGCCTTTATCAAAAAAGGGTCATAAAATGTCCACAGGCCTCCAAGACCAGAAGATAATGTACACAACATTGTTTATGGGAAAGGTATGCAGAAAAAAATCCTGGTTTCTATAAAGACAAAACAGATGTAATGTTTGGGCTGATTCTGCATGACTTTACATCTTTCATTTCCGTCTATGTACAAGTCAAGGTATAAAAGTTCCTTTTAAAAATAAAGTTATGGGCCTCGCTCATGGAAGCTTGGTCTCCCTGTGTCATTCTTTTTTCCTTTTATCTCCTTTTCTCTCTCTGTTCTTCTTTCAGGATGACTCTTTGGAACACAGGAGCTTTATTGGCTTTCTGTGTTAATCAAGGAAGGTCAAGCCTCTGTTCTCTCTTCTTTACTATCCTTTCACCTATGCCGTCATCCTGAGGGTACCCCTGGATCCTGCTGGGGCTGGACCCCAGCATATTAATTTATTAATTAGAGCTTTTCCATCCCATATCATTTTAGAAATTTAAATCAAATAAACTATTATACTGATACTTTCTAATTTGAATTAAAGATAGCACAATAAATATGATACCAAAGAATTCCTTAGTATATAATTGATATATAAGTCCTAATGATAGTATTCAAGACAGTCACCTAGGGAGTTGGTTTCAATTTGAAATGTTACTATGGAAAATGTTAACACTGGTAGTTATTTATTAAGTCTAGCCCACAGAGTGATTTCTGACTAGGCATATTTGTTTCTGTATTCCTTTTGACTCCTAGTTGGTGAATCCTCTATTTAATTTTTTATATTTTATACAATTTTATGGAACATATTTTGGGAAATTTGGTGAAAAGCAGAAATAGAAGCAATCAATTGTTCCACCATGCAAAAAAAGAAGACCACAGTTAACATGTTGGAGTACAATTTTTCAGTTTTCAGTCAATGCATAGCTTAGTTTGCCTTCCTTTTTTATGTATTGCCAGTCATTCTGAGTATAAAATTTAAGCTAATTTTTAAAATTTAAACTAATTTTTTAATGACTTATAACACCTTAGTTTCAGGTGTATAACATAATGATTCATTATTTACATATATCCTCAAATGATCACAACAGTTAAGTCTAGTTAACATTTATCACCATCAGTTCAGTTCAGTTCAGTCGCCTAGTCGTGTCTGACTCTTTGTGACCCCATGAATCACAGCACGCCAGGCCTCCCTGTCCATCACCAACTCCCGGAGTTCACTCAGACTCACATCCATCGAGTCAGTGATGCCATCCAGCCATCACATACTCTGTTGTCCCCTTCTCCTCCTGCCCCAAATCCCTCCCAGCATCAGAATCTTTTCCAATGAGTCAACTCTTCGCATGAGGTGGCCAAAGTACTGGAGTTTCAGCTTTAGCATCATTCCTTCCCAAGAAATCCCAGGACTGATCTCCTTCAGAATGAACTGGTTGGATCTCCCTGCAGTCCAAGGGACTCTCAAGAGTCTTCTCCAACACCACAGTTCAAAAGCATCAATTCTTCGGCACTCAGCTTTCTTCACAGTCCAACTCTCACATCCATACATGACCACAGGAAAAACCATAGCCTTGACTAGACAGACCTTTGTTGGCAAAGTAATGTATCTGCTTTTCAATATGCTATCTAGGTTGGTCATAACTTTTATTCCAAGGAGTAAGCGTCTTTTAATTCACCATACATAGTTACAAATGTTTATTTTTCTTGTCACGAGGACTTCTAAGATATACTGGAAAATCCTTTAAACTTTCACAGAAGCCAACAAGATAAGTCAGTTTGACAGAAATTGAACCCTGAAGATTTTTCTTGATTTTCAAACATGATTCTGGTCTAGATTATGGCTTCTAGGTCTATCTCTTGTCCTTAGGATTTTCTATACTTCTAGCTATATCTCTTCCTGGGGTCTTTCATATTTGAATCTACTTGTTTAGCATTTTTATTTGTCTCAAGTACAGTATCTGAGTTCTTTGAATTATTTTATTTTTCTTCACTCAGGCCCACATAATCATAGGCATAACCGATTTCAAATGTATATATGTATATGTGTGTGTGTATATATATATATATATATATCACAATGGAAACCAAAATAATATTTCAGAGCATAATGAAAAGAATGAGTACCTCGAGAAAATACATTCCATTAAAGAACAAAATATAGAATATTTTTTGCTGTTACAGCAAAATAGGTACATATGAAAAATAAGCCAGTAAATCACAACTGCAGGAGAGATTTGAATTCATTTATTTAATGAATTCATTTTGTAGATGATGATATTGATACCTCAGTATTTTTTCCTGAGCTGTTCATGCAACCATTTGGTGGTAGACTCGGGACTCTAGTGATCAGCCGTTTGAATGTTATTGTTGCTTTGTTGTTGCTATTGTTTATTCTCAGATACCAAGTAGAATCAAATTGTTTGCATAACCAATGTGATTGAAACATAATTTTTAAAGCATTTTCCTGAGCTCTTATTGACATTTAGTTTATAACTTCTTATTTGGTACATCATGATGTAAAAAAAAAAAAACTTTGACATTGGCAGTAATAATGTGATAATGTTGAAGAAATAAGAGAATATTTCCCCATTCCATTTAGTAGACCAAGGCAGATCTCATGATTCAGTGACTCAAAAATTAGGTTAGTCATTTCAAAACTAAAGCACATTTTTAAGAGAGAATGTGAGATTTTCTGAATTCACTAGACCCTAATCAGGCTGGAACAGCAAATAAGAGCATGATGTAGTCTTTCAAAATTCTGTTAGTAGAAAGCATTTTTAAAAAATGAGCAAATTGTGGTGTACATATGCATTATAGTTCCATTTTGAAATTCTGCAAAATGTGAACCATAGGCAATGGTAAGATCCATTTTATATTTCAGATAGATTAAAAGTGTGCAAAGTAAGGACCTGATTACTGGTCAGTAGACTTTTAAAATAGCATGTGCAAGAAATGGAATAAACCTGAGCTAAGGCCTTAAGATAGTAGGATTAATGTTACAGCAATGTAGAATTGAGTAATGATGTAGAGGTTGGATATTTAGGACTCGTGCTCAAGAAAGCTGCTTAACTCAAAGGTTCAGACCTGTGAGTGATACACAGGTATCACTGTCACACAGGTATGGGGACAGGAGTGCAAGGGAATGGGAGAAATTTCCTAGAGGTAAGCACAAAGAGTAGATAATATTAGACAAAAATAAACAGTACCGTAAAAGGGAGACAAATAGGACAAGAGAGAGGAGAATCAAAAGGAAGATGCCACCAGAGTAAAGAGGTGGTTTAGCTTATGTCTTTAATGAAGACTGTGAGTATCATCTTAACTCCTTTACTTCAAAACCACCAGTGTCTTTGAGAACTCCCTTAGGCTTGAAAGGGCTTCCCTGGTGGCTCAGACAGTAAAGAATCTGCTTGCAGTGCAGGAGACCCAGGTTCTATCCCTGAGTCAGGAAAATCCTCTGGAGAAGGGAATGGCTACCCACTTCAGTATTCCTGCCTGGAGAATTCCATGGACAGAGGAACCTGGCAGGGTATGGTCCATGGGGTTGCAGAGTCAGACACCACTGAGTGACTAACAATTTCAACACTTAGGCTTGAAATGCCCTACATTGTGTTTTGATTATTTGGCAAAAAGCTTTATAAGTCTTTGTTTTATGTCTCCTGTGAGTCATGACTGGATTTACATTTGGGTATGGGGATTTCCTAAAGGAAATCAACCCTGAATATTTATTGGAAAGGCTGATGCTGAAGCTGAAGCTCCAATAGTTTGGCCACTTACTGTGAATTGCCAACTGATTGAAAAAAGACCCTGATGCTGGGAAAGACTGAGGGCAGGAGAAGTGGGTGGCAGAGGATAATGTAGTTAAATAGTATCACTGAGTCAATGGAAATGAATTTGGACAAACACCAGGCGATACTGAAGGACAGGGAAGCCTGACTCACGGGGTCACAAAGAGTCAGACATGACTTAGCAACTGAACACCAATTACATGGGGACAGTGGTGTGCTTCACGCTTTGTGACGGCCCTGCCTCAGTTGCTGGGGCTGACTGTAGGACAGTAGCAGCTGGTCTTCTTAGCTGGACTCTCTCAGTATATAAGGACATACATAAATCATCTGTCCCAGAAATACTCCTTTGGGGAACATCTTGTGAAAACAAATTAGGATAAATGCCTAACTGCAAAACTACTAGATCAAATTATATGTGCATTTTATAATTGACTAAATATTATAAATTGCTTTCTATAAATGTTAAATCTATTTATAATCCAAAAATTGAGTAAGATGTGATAATTTTCTCACACTCATCAACTCTGATTAATATGAAACTGTAAAATATTTACAGTATGACAGATGAAAAATGGCATATATGGGTTTGAAAAAATTAAATTTAATGATGGTGAGCATCTTTACAAATGTTTGTTTTCCTTTTGTGTCTTCCTCCTACAAACTTCTTTTTACAGCACTGGCCTTTAAAAGCACTGAAAGATAAAAATCAAAGCTATTTCCAAGAATTTAGGATAAAATGAAATTAAAACAGAAAGTCTTTCAATATGTCTCTCTCTCTCTCCAGATGACCCTTGAATAATGCAGTTTGAACTGCCCAGGTCCCCTTACAAGTGGCTACTTCTCAATAAATACACAGTCGTGTGATAAGGTGCTTCAGTCGTAGCTGACCCCTTGCAGTGCTATGGACTGTAGCCCACAAGGCTCCTCTGTCCATGGGATTCTCCAGGCAAGAATACTGGAATGGGTTGCCATGCTCTCCTCCAGGGGATCTTCCTGACCCAGGGATCCAACCCGTGTCTGTTATGTCTTCTGCATTGGTAGGCAGACTCTTTACCACTAACATTACCTAGGAAGCCCCAAGTATACTGTCAGTCCTCTGTATTCATGGGTTTCCCCTTTAGGGATTCAACCAACCAACCAAGGGTTGAAATTTCCATCTGTGATTGGTTGAATCCCTGGATGCCAACTCCAGAATATGGAGGGCTAACTGTGGGACTTGAGCATCCATGGATTTCGGTGTACCATGGGGGCTTCTGGAACGAGCCCCATACCTCACAGATACTAAAGGACTTTTGGATGTGTGTATGTATAAATATACATGATATATGTAACTTTACATATTAGACCTTTTTTATATTAGACTTTGTTTTGGGGAAGCCCTTTTAGGTTTAGAGAAAATTTTAATGGAAAGGACAGAGAGGGACTTCTATGGCAAGTCTACTGGCTAAGACTCTCCTTCCACTGCAGGGGGCATGAGTTAGACCCCTGGTGGGGAACTAATATCTCACATGCCTCATAGCACAGATAAATAAATAAAGTGAAAGGAAATATTAAAAAAAAAGAAATCCCTAAGAATTCTCATATCCATCCACCCCTCACCACACATACTGTTATCCATATTAACATCTTGCACTGTGATACATTTTTTTACAGCTAATGAGCCAGTATTGATACATTACTATTAAATGTCATCCATAGTTTACATTAAGGCTCACTCTTTGTGTGAATATATTCTATGAGTTTTGATAAATGATTAATGCCATATATCTACCATTACAGTATCATATAGATTCATTGCCTTATAAATCCTCTGTGCTCTACCTATTCATCCATTCATCCTCCCCCAAACTGCTGGCAACCACTTATTTTATGGTCTCCATATTTTTTGCCTTTTCCGGAATGTCATATAGTTGGAATCATGTAATATGAAGATTTTTCAGAATGACTTGTTCATTTAGTCCAGAATTACTTGCTTCATTTAGTCATATACATTTAAGGATCTTCAGTTTCTTTTTATGGCTTCATACCTCATTTGCTTCCAGTACTGAATAATACTCCATTGTGCAGATATACCACAGTTATTTATCCATTCATTTACTCAAGGACATTTTTGTATCTCCAAATTTTTATCAATTATTAATAAAGCTATATAAATAGTTGAGGGCAGATTTAGTGTGAATTTTCACTTTTCAATTTTCAATTCACTTGATATATAGCAAGGAGTATGATTACTGGGTCTTTTGGTAAGAGTATGTTTAATTTTGTAAGAACTGCCAAACTGTGTTCCAAAGTGTCTTTACTATTTTGCATTTTCACCATCAATCAATGAGAGTTCCTGTTGCTTCACACCCTTACTGGCATTTGGTGTTGTCATTGTTTCAAGTTTTAACCATTCTATTAGGAATGTAGTGATATTTAATTGTGAGTTTAGTTTGGGATTACCTAGTGATATATGATATGGAGCATCTTTTCATATGCTTATTTGTCAACTGTATATCTTCTTTGGTTAGTTGTCTGTTTGGATCTTTTGCCCATTTTCTAATTGAGTTATTTGCTTTCTCATGGCTGAGTTTTAAGAGTATTTTGTATATTTTGGATACCAGACTTTTATGAAATACACATTCTGTAAATAGTTATTCCAAGTAGGTAGTTTACCTTTTGAGGAGGAGAATATTTTTACTTTAATTAAAAAAATTATTTGGATCCAACTTTTGGTGTTGTGTCATAAAAGTCATCATCAAACCCGAGGTCACCTAAATATTTTTATATGTATGGTTTTTAAAAATTATTTTTCTCTGTAATTGTTCCTCTTCCTGCTTTCAAGTATATAATATTTCTAATATGTCTTTGAGAATTTTAATTCATAATTTTTTAAAGTTATCTTCTATTCCCAAGTTGTCTCTGCTACATCAAAGTTGACTTTTCAATTAGATTTCTCAAGTAGACTTCAGGTTTTTATCTTTTGAATGACTTGTGTTCCAAACCAATATGATATGTCCTAGTTGTTAATTCAATTCCTGAATGAATGACTAGGCGGGATTTCACAACACAGTTAAGGGGAACTTCCTGTGCTGCAATATACATATAACTGTTTTTTCAAAACTTCTTTCTTCCTTCCTTGGTGGGAAATGTCATGAAAACAAAAGCAGGGTGTGAGGGCCCATCTCTTTTATTGGAATGTATTTAGGCAGGGAGCTAGTTGTTAGACTCACTCCTCCTCATGTGTAAAAACTTCTAGCGCAAGGTAAAGATGAAATAATTTGTGGAGCAGTTGTTATGCACCAGAATCTTTAATTAATCCTTATTTTTTTTCAGTCTCATAGCTCATTCTTCACCTCCATACTTAACTTCAGACTAGGTGTCTCATAAGCCTTCAGCAAAGACTATAATGTTCTGATAATATAAATTTGCTTCCATTGCCACCCCAACCTCACCCCCATTTCCACCTGAGTCCTGGTGTGTAACTCGCCAAACACAGTCACATTTTCTGCACTGTGTGCTCACTCCCCCTTGTACCTTATACCTCACTTACAGTGAGATTTATGAGAGTGCTGCCTGTTGGTATGCATCTTGCAATCTTGACCTGGAAGTCTAAGAATGATTTTAAAATAGTCTTTATACCTTAGAAGTTGTAAAGTTCCCATGTGAAAATGGAAAGAAAGAAAGAAAAGTTCCAGCAAAATATTGCTGAGTTGGCATAACCACGGTGGGCTTCCATAGACTTTGGTTTATATGTGACATTAAGATATAAACTGTTGAAACAAAGAATGACATAAAGGCTCTAGTGGGCAGTAGATTTCACTCTCAAAACAAATATAACTGAAGTAATAAATTATTTAAAATACGGCTGAGAAAACAGAAATAAAAACAGTCCTTTAAATCATATTTTTAAAAATATGTTGAAGTAGAACAACAGGTTAAAATAGGAAATCCTGTGGCAAAAGCATCTCTTGACAAAAAGATATTAATCTTGTAAGGAAATCATTTAATTAGAGTTACTTTTTTTTGGAAGTAATTTAAGACACCTCTAAATTGGTCATAGATTTTTTTTTTTAATTTTGATTTTAACACTAAACACAAGCACACTTGAAATTACCTTGATTAATTGATACTGTTACGTATTTACTCGATGCAACATCAGCATTTTTCCTGAAAGCTAGAGAGAAGTTAGCAACTCATTATTCTGTGAGAACTACCTCGAGTCCTGCTCTGCTGCTGTTGTGTACTTTACTTGTTCTTTCATCTCAATTTCTGTTTCTATGTAAAGGAGAAGTAAATATTGGAGAGGAAATGAATAAATAAGAAGGGACAGTTGGACAAAGTTTTATGCAGAACTACTGGAATTAAGACTATTACATCTGTGACCTAAAAGTCTGTAGCCAACATATACCCACCATCGCAAAAAGTTGCCAATTTAAAAGAGAAATCTAGATGTGTAGCAGCCTCTGTCCTCTGTGTCTCTCTTTCTCTACAAACACACACACACACACCACATGCACACACATAACTGACATTCAAAATTTCACACTGTTTTCCATATCTTTTAGCACATTTATTTAGCTCTTTGAGACTGTCTATAGATAAGAATCTGGCAAATCCCATGGACGGAGGAGCCTGGTAGGCTGCAGTCCATGAGGTCGCTAAGAGTCGGACACGACTGAGTGACTTCACTTTCACGTTTCACTTTCATGCATTGGAGAAGGAAATGGCAACCCACTCCATTGTTCTTGCCTGGAGAATCCCAAGGAAGGGGGCGCCTGGTGTGCTGCCATCTCTGGGGTCGCACAGAGTCGGACACATCTGAAGCGACTTAGCAGCAGCAGCAGCATAGATAAGAATAGCAATACCTACCCTGAGACATTTGAGGGAACTGACTAACCCTGTAAAAACAATATAGGACTTACAGAGGTTCATACTGTTATCACTGTCATAGTCATCCATCATTAAAGAGGTATTTATCAAGTCATGCAAAAATGCCCTAGTCCTATCCACTGTCCTGCATCTATAACCATAAACACAAGTAGACAAAACCATCTCTCTCAGAAAATTCACCTTGTAGTAGTGGAAGAAAGAGGAACAAAGTTGTGAGTAAAATAAATAGCATGTCAGACAGTGACAGTTTCTGCAGGAAAAAAAATATATATATATATATATATATATTTAAGTAGAAAAGACAAAAAAGGGGAAGGATTTGTGTACAGGGCTTGCAGTTCACTGGGGGCTGCCCCACTGAATAGACATTTGGGAAAGATGACAAAAATGACACAGTAAGTTGACTGATGTTTAAGGGAGCAAGTGTTCCATGTAGAAGGATCAGAATTTCTAATGCCCTGAGGCTTGAGTTGGCCCAGTGTGTTCAAGGTACAAAGAGGAAGCCCATGTGGCTAGAATAGATGTGAGGAGAAATTGGTAGCAGATAAACTGATGGAAGGTATTCAAAGCTAGATGATCTTGAGTTTTTTTTTTTTTTTCTTTTACTTTGAGTAATAGCTAAAGAAACTAGAGATTAGTAATTGATTATAGATTTAAGTGGACTAGGAAAATGTTGATGATAGGAGTGATATATAGCATGTCTTAAAATGATCATTCTGATTACCTGTTGCATGGGTGGAAGACTGTAGCAGGTGGTGGTATGTGAGATACAGGCAGAAACAGGAAATAATTGCAATAATCCAGGTGAGAGCTGATAGGTGTTTGGATCAGGTGTTGATAAAAGATTGTAGCTACTAGTCAGATTCTTTCATCACATATTATGGAAACATATCTGAGAGAATTTGCTGATGTATGAGGCATGTGGTAGAAAGATAGATATAGGATTTTGGCCAAGGAAACTAGGAAGAAGGAGTAGAGACTTACTGGGATATGAAAGACAGATGATCAGGCTTGGGGCTGGGGGGCAATCAAGAATTCAGTTTTAGAGAAGCGATGGTATGTAATGTTGGATATCCCAAAGATAGTGTCAAGTAAACAGTTAGATATGCAATATTTGAGTTCAAGAAGGGATGTGGATTGTAGAAAAAAAGATGTGAGTCAGAAGCATATAGATAATACTTAAAATAATGAGTCTGGATGAGATCACCAAGAGAGAGAAGAGGAAAAAGCCATAAGTGATGACAGCTCAGTTCTGAGTTGCTGAAATGATTGCAAAATTTTGCATTAGAAGGAAGCAGCAAAAAAAAAAAAAAAAAAAACAAAGAGATGAACAGAGAAGGGAGCAGGGAAACAGAGTGTGCGCTGTCCCCAGGGTGACTAGAGGTAGATAGGACAGAGTGATTAACTGTGTGTGGCAAGTGGCGTTGCTAGTTAAACCAGCATAGGGACTGTGTTATCACTGGATCTGCCACTGGCTAGAATCCTTGATCACCAGGTTTTGAGAGGGTAAAGGTCATTGGTCGCCTTTGCTCAGCAGTTTTGGTGGAGTGGTGGATGTGAGAGTCAAATTGGAATGAATTCGGGGGGAGCAGACAGAAGTGGAGAATCCTGTGTTTACTGTAAAAGCCAGGGAAAGTGGCAGGGTATAGCTTGAAGGGATTGTGAAATTAAGAAGAATTTTAACTCTTTTAATAGAATAAATAGCTGCATGGTTGCATGCAATAGAGAAGGAAACCTTGATTACGTAGGAGCAAAGCTAAGGATGGCCTTAATAGGGAAAAGCACAGGAAATATTTTCATATCTCAGGTGAAGAGGCTGACTTAGAGCAAAGTTAGTCTCTCTGTGGGAACAGGAAGGCAGACACAGTCAGTGCATAGATGCAGGTTGGTAGACAGATGCAGAGCTTGAGCACATGTGGGTTCTTTCCTTATTGCTCCTGTTTCCTTATTGAAACAAGAAGCAAGGTCATTAGCTGATGCTGATGATGAGGAAAGAGACATGGGAGGTTGGATGGAAGAACTATTGAAAAGCTTTGCCAGGAATACCTGGCATATGATAGGTTAACATCATTTTTATTGTTTATTATCTCTTGGAGGAGGGCATGGCAACACAGTCCAGTATTCTTGCCTGGAGAATCCCATGGACAGAGGAGCCTGGCAGGCACAGGGTTGCAGAGTCAGACATAACTGAAGCAACTTACTGCTATTAAGATTACTACATATTTTTAAATTAAGATCTCTTGAAAACAATGATCTAACAAGATCTCTCTTTGGCCAAAAACCGTAACTTTAATAAATGAAAGTCTGTTTAGTATAGCAAATGTTAGGGGGAAGTATTTGGGAGACAATTGAGTTATATTGAATCTCACTTCTGTTCCTTTCCTTTGTTAGTCAACCAACTACTGTTCTTTTCAGCTACCTGCAACCTTCTTTGACCATTTTGAAGTATTTCTTCAAGAATAGGTCCTACTACATACATACAAATTGCAGGCAATTTTCTCATAATAGAAAAAATATTCAAAGTATATCCAAATTGCTCTTTCTTAAAAAAAGATTTATGCTATTCTGAAAGAAGGTGGAAAATCAACTACTGTACCATAAATTATGTTTATGTTTTTTATTAATATCAACCCTGTTTAGAAAGTGTTATATTCACTCTAAATAAAAACTTGGAAACGTGTACTTACACATTGAAATATAACCTTATTTTTATATAATTGCTTAAAACACTACACTTGATTTTCCACACTGTGCTTGTGTGGAATACCAGTCACACATTTCCCTTTTTGCCTAGAAAGAATAGAAAACAATTTTCTTCAGCTTCAATATTCTTTCTGCAAGTAATTTGTATCTGTGTCTAGAGAGCAGAGACTCTGTAGACAATTGTGTCAGTGAATGGAATTGAGTGAATTAGGTGTTTAAAATGTCCCTGGTCCCTGGATTTCGGTAGTTCTGTCACTTTCTCCTCCATTAAGGTGGAGGTAGGCAGGGAGTTACACATATTTCTTCATCACTCTTGTTTTATTCCATATATGATGTGTTAAAACTTGCTGAATAAATTTTACAATTGAACAGCTCACCTTTTAAGATACTGTGTTGGGGGATAAGTTGTTGACTCATGTTTAATGAACCTTGTATAGTTTTGAATTAGTATACAACCTTATCTTCTAGTTCTCTTCACGTAAATATTCGTATATTTCAACACTCTTCAGTCCCATCTGTAGTCCATACAGGACGTGTGTGCTGCTCCTCAATTTGAAGAATTTGCTTATGAGAGATCTCTCCTACTGAAAACGCTTCTACAAAGGTTGAACAGATTCTATGAGGTTTAAAAAAATTCTCATCCCTGGTGTCCATTTGTAGTGTTATCCATGGACTATATTCAGGTAACTGTCACTCTAAATCTCTGTCTCACTAATTTCTTCAGGATAGATGAGGTAGATAACTTTCTTCCATGGCTATAAGGTGCATGGCAGGCATGTTACAGCTATGGAAAAGATGGAAAAGTGGCTAACTTTGTGGATTAAGGTGTCATGAGTGAGGAAAAATAGTATAATTTATAACACTGTTGTGACATTAAAAGCCAAAGAAGATTAAGAGGCATCACCCAGGATCAAGAAAATTTCAAATTCTTTTATACTAGTGCTGGTTTGTGGGGCTTCCCAGGTAGCACTAATAGTAAAGAACCTGCCTGCCAATGCAGGAGACATAAGAGATGCCTGTTCAATCCCTCAGTTGGGAAGATCTCCCTGGAGGAGGGCATGGCAGCTTATTCCAGTATTCTTGCCTGGAGAATCCCCTGGAGAGAGGAATCTGCCGAGCTACAGTTCATTGGGTCACAAAGAGTCAGACACAACTGAAGCGACCTAGCAGCAGCAGCAGTGCTGATTTGTACATTTCAATAGGTGATACCATGTGGAAAAGGTTAAATTTTCAGGGAAACACAAGAGGTTCTAGAAATCAAGAAGATATAGAAAAAAAAAAAAAAAACTTTCTAAATTTACACAGAAAATGGGTTATTTGGCAAAGCGGTTTTCAACACTGATGAGACTGGCTTTTTTACAACCATACTGCAAATGAACATGTATAAAGCAAAGAGGATTTTGGTTGATGAAAATGTTGAGACCAGAGCCTCATAGGAAGCTTACCCTGTGTTTCTCGTAGGAGCAGTGATTTGGTATTCTTAATTCAGTATTGGAAGCAACTTTACACAGTGTAACTGATACAAACAATGACTGACTTTATATGCAGGCCAGTATAAGGCTGAGGAGGAGTGAGTGCCTCTGTTTGCCTAAGGGAGGGTCAAGGATGCTACTGAGAAGCTTTATTACAATATATCCAGCATATTCATGCATTTAGATTGATTGTTTTGTGATATGTCAACTTAGCTATGCTGAAATACAAACCACAGAATTCCCTTGCTAGTATGTTTCTGATTCGTCTGCATAATGAGGAAGATTCTCTCAGGAGCAAATGGCTGAAGGAGGCAGAAGTCATTTTGTAGCATATGTATACCTTCCGCCAGTCACTCAGTCAAAATTTAGGTGCTGCTGAGAAGGGATCTTGCAAATGTAGTGAAAGCCCCAAATCCAAGTAGATTTTAGTTATTCAAAAGTAGAT
>NW_011495026.1:1592888-1597693 GCF_000754665.1 Bison bison bison | reverse complement strand
AGTAGATTATCCTGAGTCGGCTGGCTTACCAGGGGGGAAACCTGTAAGGGAAGGACTAAAACCAGAAACTGCATGCAACAGAGGCGTGACACTGTGATTGAAAAAAATAATCTATATATCTATATTATAATATATATCATATATATATATATTTGTTTTTTTCAATCAAAGTATCACACCTCTGTTACATTCCATCTCTAATTGCATGCAGTATATGAACTCCGGGAGTTGGTGTTGGACAGGGAGACCTGGCGTGCTGCGATTCATGGGGTCGCAAAGAGTCGGACATGACTGAGCGACTGATCTGATCTGATATTGTGATAATCACAGTATCATACTTCTGTTGCATGCAGTCTCTAAGGTGGCTCTAGTGATAAAGAACTCATCTGCCAATGCAGGAGATGTAAAGGACATCCATTGGGTCTCTGGGTCAGGAAAATCCCCTGGAAGGGGGCATGGCAACCCATTCTAATATTCTTACCTAGATAATCCCGTGGACAGAGGAGCCTGGTGGGCTGCAGTCCATGGGGTTGCAAAGAGTCAGATGCGACTGAAGCAACTTAGCATGCATGCATGCATAGTTATATATTTATATTTCTTTCTTTCTTTGGTTTTCATCCCCCTTTCTGGTACAGAGCTTTAAAACCCTAGGAATTTCCTATGATGAGAACTGTGAAGGTGTCTTTTGGTGTGTTGATGAGGTGGCTTTTGGACCCTACTTAAGGATGGGGGCTCATTATCAGAAGAACTAGCAGAATCTCCAGTTCCACCTCCCTGACTTCTGTGAAAGGTAGAAGGGTTGGAAATTGAATCAGTCACCAGTGGCCAATGGTTTAAACAGTCATGCCTGTGGAATGAGGTCTCCATAAAAACTTAAAAGGAGGGGCTTTAGAGAGCTTCCAGTTTGGTGAACACATACAAGGAAAGTGGTGTGTCTGGAGAAGGTATGGAAGCTCTGTGGCCTTTCCCTGTAACTTGACCTCTGTGTCTCATCCATTCAGTTACTGCTGAGTTATATCCTCTTATAATAAACCAATGATATTGTTAAGTAAAATGTTTCTTGGAATTCTCTGGGCTGCTTTAGCAAATTAATTGAACCCAGAGTGAGAGTCATTGGAACCTCCAATCTATAACCGTTTGGTCAGAAGCACAGGTAATAACCTGGGTTTAAGATTGGCACTTGAAACAGGGTTGGGGCCAGTCTTGTAAGAACTAATGCTATCTCCAGGTAGATGATGTCAGAACTGAGTTAAACTGTAGCTTATGAGAGGCGAATGCTTGGATGTATGGAGAAAACTCCTTATGCATCAAAACTGATGATCAGAATTTTAGTTGGTGATCAGAATCCTAAAGAAAGAAAAAAGATGGTAAAAGAGTTCTTCATTCTGGTGAAGTCATTTCATTGTTGCAAATCTGCTGACTCACTTCATTGAGTAGCAGCTGAGCCTACAAATGTTTTCCCTTCCCTTGAATCCTTTCTTCCTGACTGCCCGCTGTGAATTAGGGGCTTGCTTAGCTAGCTACAGATTTATATAATAAATCTCTCTCGCATCATCAATTTTATCTGTTTAAATCTATTATTTCTTATTGGTTCTACTTCCTCTAGGTGAACACTGACCTTAAATTCTTTACCACGTTATTCTTTCTCTATTTCCCTATGTTCTCCACTCCAATTTCTAATTTCTATTTATGCTCTTGTTTCCTGTTTCAGTTCAGTTCAGTAGCTCAGTCGTGTCCAACCCTTTGTGACCCCATGGACTGCAGCACACCAGGCTTCCTTGTTCATCACCAACTCCTGGAGTTTACTCAAACTCATGTCCATTGAGTTGGTGATACCATCCAACCATCTCATCCTCTGTCGTCCCTTCTCCTCCTGCCCTCAATCTTTCCCAGCATCAGGGTCTTTTTTTTTTTAATTTTTAAAAATTAATTAATTTATTTTAATTTGAGGCTAATTACAATATTATAGTGGCTTTTGCCATACGTTGGCATGAATCAGTCATGGTTGTACATGTGTTCCCCATCCTGAACCCCCCTCCCACCTACCTCCCCATTCATCCCTCAGGGTCATCCCAGTGCAACAGCACTGTCTCATGCATTGAACCTGGACTGGTGATCTATTTCACATATGATAATATACATGTTTCAATGCTATTCTCTCAAATCATCGCACCCTCACTTTCTCCCACAGAATCCAAAAGTCTATTCTTTACATCTATGCCTCTTTTGCTGTCTCACATATAGGGTCATTGTTACCATCTTTCTAAATTCCATACATATGCATTAATATACCATATTGGTGTTTTTCTTTCTGAATTACTTCACTCTGTATAACAGGTTCCAGTTTCATCTGCCTCATTAGAACTGATTCAAATGCATTCTTTTTAATAGCTGAGTAATATTCCATTGCATATATGTACCACAGCTTTCCTATCCATTCATCTGTCAGTGGACATCTAGGTTGATTCCATGTCCTGGCTATTGTAAACAGTGCTGCAAGGAACATTGGGGTTCATGTGTCTCTTTCAATTCTGGTTTCCTCGTTGTGTATGCCCAGCAGTGGGATTGCTGGGTCATATGGCAGTTCAATAACCTCAGATACACAAATGACACCACCATTATGGCAGAAAGTGAAGAAGAACTAAAGAGCCTCGATGAAAGTGAAACAGGAGAGCGAAAAAGTTGGCATAAAGCTCAATATTCATAAAACAAAGATCATGACATCCGGTCCCATCAGTTCATGCCAATAGATGGCTAACAAACACATGAAAAGATGCTCAACATCACTCATTATCAGAGAAATGCAAATCAAAACCACTCTGAGGTACCATTTCACGCCAGTCAGAATGCCTGTGATCCAAAAGTCTACAAGCAATAAATGCTGGAGAGGGTGTGGAGAAAAGGGAACACTCTTACACTGTTGGTGGGAATGCAAACTAGTTCAGCCACTATGGAGAACAGTGTGGAGATTCCTTAAAAAACTGGAAATGGAACTACCTTATGACCCAGCAATCCCACTGCTGGGCATACACACTGAGGAAACCAGAAGGGAAAGAGACACGTGTACCCCAATGTTCATCGCAGCACTGTTTATAATAGCAGGACATAGAAGCAACCTAGATGTCCATCAGCAGATGAATGGTTAAGAAAGCTGTGTACATATACACAATGGAGTATTAGTCAGACATTAAAATGAATACATTTGAATCCGTTCTAATGAGGTGGATGAAACTGGAGCCTATTATACAGAGTGAAGTAAGCCAGAAGGAAAAACACCAATACAGTATACTAACACATATATATGAAATCTAGAAAGATGGTAATGATAACCCTGTATGCTAGACAGCAAAGGAGACACAGATGTATAGAACAGCTTCTGGACTCTATGGGAGAGGGTGAGGGTGGGATGATTTGGGAGAATGGCATTGAAATATGTATATTATCATACACGAAACAAATCGCCAGTCCAGGTTTGATGTTTGATACAGGATGCTTGGGGCTGGTGCACTGGGAGGATCCAGAGGGATGACTTGGAGAGGGAGATGGGAGGGGGGTTCAGGATGGGGAACACATGTATACCCTTGGCAGATTCATGTCAATGTATGACAAAAACTAATACAATATTGTAAAGTAATTAACTTCCAATTAAAATAAATTAATTAAAAAATAAAAATGAATTAAAAAATGAATATGCAGTGTATACAATGGAATACTACTCAGCCATAAAGAGCAATGAAGTAATGTCATATGCAGCATGGATGGACCTAGAAATTATCATACTAAGTAAAGTAAGTTAGAAAGATAAAAATAAACACCATATGATATCACTTTAAAAAAAAATAATAAGGAATCTCCACACTGTTCTCCATGGTGGCTGTACTAGTTTGCATTCCCACCAACAATGTAAGAGGGTTCCCTTTCTCCGCAATCTCTCCAGCATTTATTGTTTGTAGACTTTTTGATAGAAGACATTCTGACTGGTGTGAGATGGTACCTCATCGTGCTTTTGATTTACATTTCTCTGATAATGAGTAATGTTGAGCATGTTTTCATGAGTTTGTTAGCCATCTTTATATCTTCTTTGGAGAAATGTCTGTTTATTTCTTTGGCCCATTTTTGGATTTGGTCTTTTATTTTTCTGAAATTGAGCTGCTTGAATATTTTTGAGATTAATTCTTTGTCAGTTACTTCGTTTGCTATTATTTTCTCCCATTCTGAAGGCTGTCTTTCCACCTTGTTTATAGTTTCCTTCGTTGTGGAAAAGCTTTCAAGTTTAATTAGGTCCCTTTTGTTTATTTTTGCTTTTATTTCCAATATTCTGGGAGGTGGCTCCTAGAGGATCCTGCTGTGATGTATGTTAGAGAGTGTTTTGCCTGTGTTTTCCTCTAGGAGTTGTACAGTTTCTGGTCTTACATTTAGATCTTTAATCCATTTGAGTTTATTTTTGTGTATGGTGTTAGAAAGTCTTCTAGTTTCATTCTTCTACAAGTGGTTGACCAGTTTTCCCATCACCACTTGTTAAAGAGATTGTCTTTTTGCCATTGTATATTCTTGCCTCCTTTGTCAAAGATAAGGTGTCCTTAGGTGCATGGATTTATCTCTGAGCTTTATATTTTGTTCCGTTGATCTATATTTCTGTCTTTGTGCCAGTACCGTACTGGCTTTGTAGTATAATCTGAAGTCAGGCAGGTTAAATACTCCAGTTTCATTCTTCTTTCTCAAGATTGCTTTGGCTATTCGAAGTTTTTTTGTATTTCCATACAAATTGTGAAATTATTTTTTCTAGTTCTCTGAAAAATACCATT
>NW_011495026.1:1565747-1592763 GCF_000754665.1 Bison bison bison | reverse complement strand
TCTATATATAGGTCTTTTGTTTCTTTAGGTATATTTATTTCTAAGTATTTTATTCTTTTTGTTGCAATGATGAATAGAATTGTTTCCTTAATTTCTTTTTCTGTTTTCTCATTGTTAGTGTATAGGGATGCAAGGGATTTCTGTGTGTTAATTTTATATCCTGCAACTTTACTATATTCACTGATAAGCTCTAGTAATCTTCTGGTGGAGTCTTTAGGGTTTTCTATGTAGAGTATCATATCATGGGCAAACAGTGAGAATTTTACTTCTTCTATTCCAATCTGGATTCTTTTTATTTCTTTTTCTTCTCTGATTGCCATGGCTAAAATTTCCAAAACTATGTTGACTAGTAGTGATGAGAGTGGGCACCCTTGTCTTGTGCCTGACTTTAGGGGCAATGCTTTCAATTTTTCACCATTGAGGACATTTGCTGTGGGCTTATCATGTATGGCTTTTATTTTGTTGAGATACGTTCCTTCTATGCCTGCTTTCTGGAGGGTTTTTATCATAAATGGATGTTGAATTTTGTCAAAGATTTTCTCTACATCTATTGACATAACATATGGTCTCTATCTTTCAATTTATTAATAATTGTGTGTCACATTGATTTACAAATATTGAGGAATCCTTGCATTCCTGGGATAAAGCACACTTGGTCATGATGTATGATCTTTTTAATATGTTGTTGGATTCTGTTTGCTAGAATTTTGTTAAGGATTTTTTGCATTTATGTTTATCAGTGATATTGGACTGTAGTTTTCTTTTATTGTGGCATCTTTGTCTAGTTTTGGTATTAGGGTGATGGTGGCCTCATAGAATGAATTTGGAAGTTTACCTTCCTCTACAATTTTCTGGAAGAGTTTGAGTAGGATAGCTGTTAGCTCTTCTCTAAACTTTTGGTAAAATTCAGCTGTGATGCTGTCTGGTCCTGGCCTTTTGTTTGCTGGAAGATTTCTGGTTACAGTTTCAATTTCCATGCTTGTGATGTGTCTGTTAAGATTTTATATTTCTTCCTGGTTCAGTTTTTGAAAGTTATACTTTTCTAAGAATTCGTCCATTTCGTCCAAGTTGTCCATTTTATTGGAATCAGGGTTTTTCAAATGAGTCAGTTCTTCACATCAGGTGGCCAAAGTATTGGAGTTTCAGCTTTAGCATCAGTCCTTCCAATGAATATTCAGGACTGATTTCCTTTAGGATGCACTGGTTGGAACTCCTTGCAGTCCAAGGGACTCTCAAGAGGCTTCTCCAACACCACAGTTCAAAAGCATCAATTCTTTGGCACTCAGCTTTCTTTATAGTCCAACTCTCCCATACATACATGACTATTGGATAAACCACAGCTTTTACTAGACAGACCTTTGTTTGCAAAGTAATGTCTCTGCTTTTGAACGTGCTGTCTAGGTTGGTCATAAATTCTCTTCCAAGAATCAAGCATGTTTTAATTTCATGGCTACCATCCCCATCTGCAGTGATTTTGGAGCCCCCAAATAAAGTCTGTTACTGTTTCCACTGTTCCCCTATCTATTTGCCATGAAGTGATGGGACCAGATGCCATGATCTTCGTTTTCTGAATGTTGAGTTTTAAGCCAACTTTTTCACTCTCCTCTTTTACATTTATCAAGAGACTTTTTAGTCCCTCCTCACTTTCTGTCATAAGGGTGGTGTCATCTGCATATCTGAGGTTATTGATATTTCTCCTGGCAATCTTGATTCCAGCTTGTGCTTCTTCCAGCCCAGTGTTTCTCATGATGTACTCTGCATATAAGTTAAATAAGCAGGGTGACAATATACAGCCTTGACATATTCTTTTCCCTATTTGGAACCAGTCTGTTGTTCCATGTCCAGTTCTAACTGTTGCTTCCTTATCTGCATAGAGATGTCTCAAGAGGCAGGTCAGGTAGTCTGGCATTCCCATCTCCTTAAGAATTTTCCAGAGTTTGTTTCGATCCACACAGTCAAAGGCTTTGGTATAGTCAATAAAGCAGAAGTAGATGTTTCTGGAACTCTCTTGCTTTTTTTGATGATCCAGCAGATTTTGGGAATTTGATCTCTGGTTCCTCTGCCTTTTCTAAATCCAACTTGAACATCTGGAAGTTCACAGTTCATATACCATTGAAGCCTGGCTTGGAGAATTTTGAGCATTACTTTACTAGCATGTGAGATGAGTGCAATTGTACAAAATCTAATGTTTTCATTCCATGCTTTTCCCCTCCCTTTCTCCCCTTCTTCCTTCCCTCCTCCCTCCATCTTTTCCATATCTTCCCTCCTTCCTTTCTTCTTGTATTATGTTTTAAAATAACTAATCTTTCTCGTCTTCAGCACACAATACCATAAATAAAATTTCATTTAACAGCTCTTTGACTCTGTAGTTGCATGATAGAGAATGAAAAATTAATATTAAAAATGTGTAAGATTTCTTTAGAAAAACAGAGGGGCTAGATAAAGTAGTTGAGATGGCATTTTAACTAAGGCATTTTCTAAGTCATGAAATCTAGTGAGATGCATCTGAGAGTACTCTATTATAGCTGGAATGAGAAATTATCCAGAAAATGGAGGGATATGAAGCTGGATAATAGATAAAGGGTAGATCAAGAAATATTTTAGGTTCCAGACATGATAGTGAAAATGCTATGTGTTTAAGAATCTGATTTTATTTTACTCTTTGTAGCTGGTTAAGAAGGCTATATTTCCCATCCTCTTCTGGAAAACAGGGGTTATCTATTCAAATAATTGTCTGCTAATCGCTAAGTCGCTTCAGTTGTGTCCGACTCTCTATGACCCCATAGACGGCAGCCCACCAGGCTCCCCGGTCCCTGGGATTTTCCAAGCAAGAACAGTGGAGTGTGTTGCCATTTCCTTCTCCAATGCATGAAAGTGAAAAGTGAAAGTGAAGTTGCTCAGTTGTGTCCGACTCTAACGACCCCATGGACTGCAGCCTACCAGGCTCCTCCGTCCATGGGATTTTCCAGGCGAAAGCACTGGAGTGGGGTGCCATTGCCTTCTCTGATAATTATCTGCAGTAGTGATAAAAAAGTCATATATGTTACATGTGACATGTCTCATACAAAATGATATGAAACAGTAACTTCTGGGACTAAGCAGTTAAAGACAAGTGGGCTTTTCTCATGTTCTTTTTTTTTTTTTTTACTTCTACAGTGACCTTGGAGGACACCAAAAACCCATAATGTATTTTTACAGGTACAGGCATGTACCTGACCCATGTCGGATTTGTATTAGTTGAAAATGAATGTTTATTTGGCTAATCCACTGAGATTTGGGGTTGATTTTTAAAACAAGACAGCCTAACCTATTTTGACTAATGGCACATGAAAAGATGTTTGCATTTTACCACATAACAAATTAGAGGCAATTAAATGATTGTTAAAGAGAAATACAGCATAAGTCACTGCATAATGTTTGAGTCATTCTGAAGTTTTATATACAGTGACAGCGATTCTGTTCCCTTACCTTCTACTGACTCAAGAGTATAATCTCACACCTTAGTCCACAGCAGCTAGTGTGGAGGGTCTGCAAAAGAGTCAGACTGATTAAAAAGCTCTGGTTTATATAAGGACAGTCTACCGATAAGACAGTTTAACATGCTCAAAACAATTATCCTCATTTTCAGCATTTAACAAAATTATTTTAACAACCCCATTTCTGTTCATACACAAATGCAAATCATACACCATGATTTTCCAGTAGTGATTCTCCACCCCAATCATGGTGGGCTTTCAGGATGTGAGCGAGTAGGGGAGGCATTAGGTCTGTGCTTCCTCTGCTCTCTGCTTCCACCACACTGACACCTCTCTGACCCATGCAAGTTTCTTCTTTCTCTACTTCCTTTCTAAGGTATATGAATTATTTTTCAGTTTATTTTCATTGTGCTGAACAACATTTTTCCTTGGAGAATTCACCAATCAACCAGAATCTCTGGACTGACCATGACTGTGTTTGCTTTTACATTCTCTCCCATGACATTTTTCTGTTCTTTTTGAGCACCTCAGACTAGAAAGTTTCTGTTTTCCTATTTAACTCCACAGTTTTAGAACCAGAGTTTATCTTATGTTCCAACTTGTGCAGTTTTGGATTCCACGGGACTTATCAGAACCTCACACAGAGAAGGACCATTTGAATCTGACACTTACAAAATTGATATTCTAGGATCCCTGAGATGAGCAGGCCAAACAGGACCTCCATAGATGTTAAAACAGACACATACAAACTGTTGCCTTTTTAATGCTCTGTTTGCAGCATTTGAAACAGCATCTGTCACATAGTCAATTCTAAATAAACACTTCCTAAGTCAATATTCATTTAGCCAATGTTGACTAAGATCTTCTCTGTTTCAGGCACTGTAGTATATAGGTTCAATTGTGATACAAAGAATACAGGGGCTTATCACCATTGTGCAGATGGAAATATAACAGCTGTTATAAAGGAATGATAACGCTACAGAAACTGTTTAGAGATATCATATAGACTTTCCCAGATACGGAGATATTTGTCCAAAATGTGAAGGTTGAATAGGAGTTCACAAGATGGGATGGCGCTGGGAAAGGCAGCCTAAGCACATCGAACACAATTGAGAGTTTATAGGGTGTTATCTCGGAGAAGGCAATGGCACCCCACTCCAGTACTCTTGCCTGGAAAATCCCATGGACGGAGGAGCCTGGTGGGCTGCAGTCCATGGGGTCGCTAAGAGTCGGACACGACTGAGCGACTTCACTTTCACTTGTCACTTTCATGCATTGGAGAAGGAAATGTCAACCCACTCCAGTGTTCTTGCCTGGAGAATCCCAGGGATGGGGGAGCCTGGTGGGCTGGCATCTATGGGGTCGCACAGAGTCGGACAGGACTGAAGCGACTTAGCAGCAGCAGCAGGGTGTTATCTGGGGCTTCCCTGGTGGCTCAGATGGTAAAGAATACACCTGCAATGCAGGAGACCTTGGTTGGATCTCTGGGTTGGGGAGATCCCCTGGAGGAGGGCATGGTAACCCACTGCAATATTCTTGCCTGGAGAATCCCATCAACAAAGGAGCCAGTGGGCAACAGTCCATAGAGGCACGGCACAAAGAGTTGGACACAACTAAAGCAACTTAGCATGCACAGGGTGTTATCTAGAACATGGTGTATAAATTGTGTCATCTTGAAGGAAAACCTAATCCAACATAATTTCTGTGATAAAACAGTAGAATAAAAAGTAGATTTTTAAACAGCTTGATAATCCCACGTCAGTAAAGTCTAAATATCACTAATTGGCTGGCAGTATTTGGGCTGATTATTGGGCATTGTGGAAGGCTTGGACTGCCCAGAATAGGTTTTCATTGTCTCCATGAGAACTCCAGTTTTGGCTCATGGCATCTAGTTGCCATGGTTGCTATTTCAAGTGCCTTTTAGGGGCTACAATATCCTCACTTGTCATTTTAGCAGAAATCTGGCCAGATGGCCATGTCAGGGTTTCTGAGAGTTGTGGGGAATACAATGGAAAGACAGAATATTGTGTTGCAGCTATACACAAGAATGAATGGACTCTGATTAGTAGCATTTATAATAACAGCAAAGGAGCATATACAATGACTTGGATATTAAAGAGTATGCCAGTTTTTGTACCTAGAACTGCAGTTTCAGGGGAAATCTGCTCAGACCTTTTCAGCATCAAAATGCACCTGAGAATTCTGATTAAGGATAACCAGTTTACAATTTAAATATTATATTAAATGAGACAATCATATTAATCTAATATTTAACTATAGTGTTTTTATTAAAAATTAAAGAGGACTTTGGGAGTATAGAATATTTAATTGCTATCATTAATATTAAAAGTTATCTCTATGGCTCTGTGACATGTATGATTGATTTAATATTCACAATTTTATCAACTTGATATGGTACCCCATTTGACATATATTTTTAAAAAATGCCTAATGTTGAAGTGAAAGTAAGGAAAATGTTATTTGCTTAGTCATGCCCGACTTTTTATGACCCCATGGACTGTAGCCCACCAGACTCCTCTGTCTGTGAGCTCTCTGGGCAAGAATATTGGAGTGGGTTGCCTTTTCCTTCTTCAGGAGTTCTTCCCAACCCTAGAATCAAACTTGGATCTTTTGCATTGCAGGCAGATTCTTTGCCATCTGAGTCACCAGGGAAGCTATTTGAAACAGATTTTTAAAAATATGATATTTAACATATATTTTTAAAAAATGTCTGAGGTTACCTATCAGGAAATGACAAAACCTAAATACTGCATTCTTTTAATTTTCAAGTAAACTCTTTTATGCATTATTCCATAAAGTTTTATCAACTGGAGTGAAATTTGAAATGTCCTTAATTAAGGTTATAAATTATTAAGGAAGAAATATTGTTTATGCTTTATTTGAGATTACTGATGCTTACTCCAATGCTCAATTATCATCCTTCTCTAACTTATTTATTTCTATAATTGGTAAAAAGAGCTATACAAAATGTCATTTTGGAGCTAGTAAAATATTCAGATTTAAATATCTATTTTGATTGTTTTCACAGCAATAGGTACTTCCAGTAGCAATTTGTGGACATGGCATAGTATTTAATAGACTTGCTGCTTGAAATAAAACAAAAGAAAAAGTACAACTTCAGGGGGAAAAAAAAAGAAATGGGAGATGTATTTGGCATTGTTAGCAGCAGTCAAGATCATAAAACCTTATGGTGTAATTGAAATAATAGTTTCAGGTAGTTAAAAAAACTTCAGCCTGCTAAACAAACATCTCATGATAGTTACTGAGCCTGACAAAATAATTGTCTTCTTAGTCATGAAGTACATGTTTTAAAATTTAACCATAGGCCCAGAACTGAAGTAAACATTGTTATGAGCAAATCACTATTAATGCCAAGCATTTGCAAACTATGTGCTCTGCGTGGAAAGAGCTATTCATAGATGCTCATATCATGGTTGAGTTCATGTACATCTCTCTGCTCTGCATACTTCTCCCGCTTCTACCCTAGCACAGATGGAATTAGCATATGCCTTAAATTGAAGAAAAAATTTAAACATCCATTAATTATTGTTAAATTTTTCATTATGCTTAAAGCCACTGGAATGGAAAGATTGGAAGTGAAACTAATCCTAAGGTTGAAAGCCATGACTGCTTTATTATCTCTAGAAGTTCATGAGAATTTTAAGAAAAAATGGAGTCTGTTCTCTTGTGAGTATGCATAGAAACAATGATTCCAACCTTCTGTTTCACCATTTACAAATTTATGTTAACTTCATTCAATTGTATTTAATTATGATTTTTAAAATGTTTGGGTGTTTATGAAAGACACAATTATTTCTCATTAAAAAAACCCTGTTATTTTTCTAAACCTGAGCATTACAAATTATTTTAATTTTATAAGAATTTATTGGTTTAAAAATAGTAAATGACATACTATGAAGATAGACACCACTTAAATATTTAAAATAGTAACAGAATACAATATCTCTTTTCATAATTCCTCATACTTTTGACACTTTTGAAATTTACCTAAACCCTATGCTCCTTGAAAATTATGATGATTTAGAAACTTTTACCATTTTGAGTTCAAGGAAATGGTTTACTGCAAAGAACCATCTTTCCCCAGGTGAATTAGATAAGTGTTGAGGATGATATACTTGTTTACCTATGACAAGGCCAGGCCCAGACCCTCAAGTTTCCCATTCTTTGTTTCTTAAGTTTCTAGCTGAACTGTGTTATTGACGGATCCATCTAGATATAATTCCCTCCTGCCTTAACTTGACCAAAATTTAGTTAGGTTTCTCTCTTCCTCAGAGACCCCCGAACCTGCCTTTGCCCCTGAAAACAAGCCTTGAAACAGAAAACCTCCTTTAGTGGCCCTCCATGAGAATCATCTGGCTGCAGAGATAAGCTTCCCTGATTACAAGTCATACCACCTGCTTATCCCACTCCTCCCACTTGGTTTTTCTAGCCTTGTTTGCTGCTGCTACTGCTGCTAAGTCACTTCAGTTGTGTCCGACTCTGTGCGACCCCATAGACGCAGCCCACCAGGCTCCCCAGTCCCTGGGATTCTCAAGGCAAGAACACTGGAGTGGGTTGCCATTTCCTTCTCCAATGCATGAAAGTGAAACGTGAAAGGAAAGTCGCTTAGTTGTGTCCGACTCTTAGTGACCCCATGGACTGCAGCTTACCAGGCTCCTCCTTCCATGGGATTTTCCAGGCAAGAGTACTGGAGTGGGGTGCCATTCGCTTCTCCGTCTAGCCTTATTTACTCCTCCCTATAAAGAAGAAGCCAGTTCTTTCTGACCGTGGAGACTTCTGCAGGTCTGCTGGTCCTCTTATAATGGTAGATTTGAAAGAAAAATCACTTTCTCCAGTTTTGTTTGGTTTGGTATTTTTTTGGTGTTGAGACTTGGATTGAGAACTGACTGCCCTTGGGTCCTCACTGTCTTCTCACAGGTATTTATGCCAGCTTCTTGGACCCTTTGTGCCTGTTCCTGCTTCGGAAAATCGGGGTTTGTGGTGGTGAGTCACATTTCCAATTCAGTACTCTGGGTGTCTTATTTGTATTAAAGCATAAAGAATTGTGTGCTTTGAGTCTTTCAAGCAAAGAAGCTTTTTCTGGGCTCTTCTGAGGCCTGTTCTGTTTTTCCTGTGTTCCTATAATGAGAGTTGAGTAAGGGTGTTGTCTCAGCTCTTGGATTAAGGATTGGGTTTAGGGATGAGGGGTGAGCTGCTTTGGCTCCTGAGATGGGGATTCTACGAAGTTTGAAAGGAGTTTCTCTCTAGCTCCTTCAAGATATTATTTCTGACTTAATTATCTAACACCATGAGTTAATTTGGTCTCTTGGCACCCTCCAAATACTTTCGTCACCATTATAGCCCTAATTCAATTCAATATATTCAAAGAGAGCAACATTTTATTAAAAGTCATTAGGAACTTCCTCCACCTCTTGGTAACTTGGCATATCTTCAGACTGATCCACCAAGACCTCTCTTAACAGTCATCTCTACTCCTGCTTTCTCCTTTTCACATTTCACATTTTGACCTTCCCTTGAAATCTTAATTCACTTCCTTCAAAACCCTACTGCTTTCTCTACCCAGTCTATCCACACTTCCAGACTTTTTTTCTGGGTCCCTCAACTCATAAAAGGTACTCAAGTGTCATGCCCCCTCCCTATCATATAAGCTTTTGAAATGCATGGGAACCCTAAAAGGACTTACCTGTGGCATAAAAAGCTAATTAGAAACATGCTGAATTTTTTATCCTCGTAGAAAGACTTTGAAATTTCCCAAGCTGTTGCTTTTCTCTTCACAGTTCACCCAAAATTGAACCCACAGACTTAATAAGATTATACATCAAGGCAAAAGGAATCTTAAAGATATCCTCCAGTATTGGGGTGGACACTATAGCCCCCATATTGCCTAAGTCACCTTAACTTATCCCATCTGCTTAAAAACACAATCGATAAAAATGAATGGGTGGAGCAGAGAAGGAAGCTGGAGCCTTTATGTAAAACAGTGAGATTAGTTTTTCTGTTTATGCTTGACCCATGGCTAAAACTAAAAACTTGAAATTATACTAAAAAAATTGAAAGACTCTTTGTTTATATCTGGATGTTTATAAATGTGCATCTATCTATATATGTACAAATGTATATTATACATGAATATTTTATTACCCTCAAATGGTACTACCAAACTATTTTATGTAATTTTTTTTAATTAAAGGAGGGATATGTTTATTGGCTTAGTGATAAACACATAATGAGATCTTTCTGTGATTCCCCGAGAATAAGAAAACTAAACTCCAATAGTATCAAAAGTGTTTTGTAAAAACTAACTGGAATGTATCAGCTATTTAATTTTTTGCCTCTTATTTTAATAGTACATATAGGATATATATATTCTGAATCTGTTGATGAATATGTTCATTTTTTTTACCAAATTAAGAGATTGTACTATAATGGCTATAAAAACTTGTAAAGAAAATACTGTGTGTGAAGGTTCATAATTATCTACCTGAATAGTTTTCTCTGTGAAATAGAAGTTACTGCAGTTGTAAGTTGTAATCAACATATGTAAATAAGATGTGGGGAAAAACAATGGCAGAAAGGGACTGCTTTAGTATGCAAGAGGTAGAGAATATGTGCCTGTTAAGGAAAACAGTAGTTTTGTCCTAAAGTAAAATGACTGCTTGTTCCAAGATGTATATAGAAACTTGTACAAAATTTGCAGAAAGAGAATTTTATTTCAGTTGGCTAAAGTTTCATTGGTTTCTTTATAAAAATACCTTTAGTTCAAATATTATACTGTTTCAAAACTGAAATTTGTTTTTCTATTTTAATTTCCTTTATGAATCAGCATGGCTTCTAAATTCTCTCTGAAACTGTTCTTTATTTCATAGTGTGATTAATTCTCTATATTAAACTAAATATGAAGGAAAAAAAAAAAGAAACCAGCTAACCAGCATTGCTTAGAAAGGTATGTAAAATAAAATTAAGGATTTTATGTACATGAAAAAAATAAAATGAAAATTTCTTGGATTACTGATATGTTCTTAAGAGTTTTTAAAAAGTTTTTTCTTTACTTTCTGAGTAACCTGCCTAGAAGGCAGCAATTCTGTGTCTTATTGGGATCATTCATTCTGCTTTATGTTGACTTTACCATGGTCTTGATTATTAAAGAGAGCCATGTCTTTTTACCTTAAAAAGAACTGAGATTCTTTACATCATATACCACCTATGTTTACTTTTAAAATCTTTATGGATCCTTTGATTAATAGCCATGTATTTTCTCACTAATCTATGATCCTCTTTAATCAAGTGTTCAGATTTCCTTACAACTTTTGAGATGTTTGCCTTCCGCAAACAAATTCTAAATGATGCATTTTTGCACCTAAAACTGTGTTTGAGATTTTCCAGAGGCCCCCTGGAAGTTAATAAAAGAATTGTTCCTTCATCTTGTAGAAGAGGTACTACAAACAATTTAGATATCTGACATGCTGTGAGTTGAATGAGCATGTTCTCAAATCAGAAGTGGTGCTTAGCATTCCCTGTGTTAGATAGTTGTACGATAAGATGGTGCGTTTCAGAAAGCATATGACCTCTATATAGAGATTATCAATGCCTCGGTGTCTATGCATTTCTGTGTGTCAGTCTTTGTGCTGCCTTTGCCTCATATTAGACAATAAAATTCATATTTTCAGTGTTTTTAATAACTCAGTTTTACTCCTTTAATTTGAATTCATGTTTTAGATGAATGTTTTAGATCAGTGGTTTTCAACTTGGGAGTTACATTTTTTATCTCTGGAGTTTTGTTAACATACAGATGTTTAGGACCTATTACTGACTTAATCTCTATTCTTGAAAGTGTTGACATTTTTACATAGTCTAGCCACACATGTTTATGGTACATTAAATCTCAGAATTAGTATAAATTTGAAGATATTTCTCTATAGAGAATATTTCATCCATATTTATAAATTATATTCTCAACTTATCTTTGAAAATAGAGTTCATTATGTTATGGATATTTTAACCCTTTTTTGGATTGCCTTTATTATGTTTTGAATGCCTCAAAAGTGTCTTTGTCAGTTACATTATTTTTAGAATTTAATCTCATCAGATATTCTACTTCTGAAAATTATCAGTGATAAGTGAACCATATAAATTTTTAGTTTGTCATTTATAGAAGGATTTTTGTTTTACTCTGGTAACTGAAAGTGCTTGCAAATCAGAAACAGGCCAGAATGTTACATGTTAAAGGATGACTGTCTCAGAGTTCTGTGGAAAAGGACTATGCTGGGGACTCCGGGACTTCTGTGCTCAGGTTCTGATGGCATTGCTTTACATGCCTTCAAGATTATACCATTGGATTGAGTCAAGATTTCTGGAATGCTAGCAGAGAGCAGATGGATTCATGAGATTGCTAACCTGCTACTGAATATAATAAAAATTAATTACATAGGACTGAATTAAGTAATGAAGATGATTTTTAAAGTATTGCTATTTAGTGTTTTGTTTTCTGAATATGAGAAACCATTTCTCTTTTCTCTTACATTATATATACTCATGACAAATTTAGACAATGCCTTTGGAAATAGAAAGTCAATATTTACTTCTTTATCCTTGTTCAACCATCCAGAATTCAGAAACTCTTATTGAATATTATTTTCATGCCAGTAGTTATTTGTTAGGGTTAAATGAGAATTTATATTCTTCATTAACTAGAGATAACAAGAAGCATTGGTTATATAGACTGTGCTTTTACTGGAATGTCATTTGAGAACAATGAGCAGATCATTTTCGGGTAATGATGTTTTTTGTTTGTTTAAATGGAGCTAGTGCTTACAGAGCCCTTTTGGGAAAACTGACTAGGCATCTGGCTTACAGGGTTCCCAAGTGTTACAGGTAAAATAAGGAAGATAACTTCCTGGATATTTCTGAGACCTAGGGAAAGGAAGAATTCACCCAAATTTATCAATATTGTAGGTGAAAACTGACTGCACATTCTTAGCTTGGCTTCCTAACCTTAAGACTTTTAAAAGTTTGATTTGATATTTCTTATGAAAACTTCCAGCAAAGCAAACTTTAAAAGGCTTATACAGGTATACCTCATTTTATTGTGCTTTGCTGATGTTGTGTTGCTTTTTACATATTGAATGTACGTGTTGATCCTGTATTGAACAAGCCTGTCAGTGTCATTTTTCTAACTGCATTTGCTCACTTTGTGGCTGTGTCGTATTTTGGTAATTATACTATTTCAAACTTTTTCATTATCACTGTAATTGTAACAGTGATCAATGATCTTAGTTGTTAATATTACAAAAATATTCTGACTCTTAAAAGGTCTTCACAATGGTTGGCATTTTTAAGGAATTTATTTTAATTAGAGGTTAATTACCTTACAATATTGTGGTGGTTTTTGTCATACATTGACATAAATCAGCCACGGGGGAATAAAGTATTTTTGATTAAGGTAGGCACATTGTCAGAGAAAGCAATGGCAACCCACTCCAGTACTTTTGCCTGGAAAATCCCATGGATGGAAGAGCCTGGTAGGCTGCAGTCCATTGGGTCGGAAGAGTCAGACACAACTGAGCGACTTCACTTTCACTTTTCACTTTTATGCATTGGAGAAGGAAATGGCAACCCACTCCAGTGTTCTTGCCTGGAGAATCCCAGGGACAGGGGAGCCTGGTGGGCTGCCGTCTATGGGGTCGCACAGAGTCAGACATGACTGAAGGGACTTAGCAGGAGCAGGCACATTGGGTTTTAGACAGAAGTCAATTGCATCAGATCAGATCAGTCGCTCAGTCGTGTCCGACTCTTTGCGACCCCATGAATCACAGCGCACCAGGCCTCCCTGTCCATCACCAACTCCCGGAGTTCACTCAGACTCATGTCCATCCAGTCAGTGATGCCATCCAGCCATCTCATCCTCTGTCGTCCCCTTCTCCTCTTGCCTCCAATCCCTCCCAGCGTCAGAGTCTTTTCCAATGAGTCAACTCTTCACATGAGGTGGCCAAAGTACTGGAGTTTCAGCTTTAGCATCATTCCTTCCAAAGAAATCCCAGGGCTGATCTCCTTCAGAATGGACTGGTTGGATCTCCTTGCAGTCCATGGGACTCTCAAGAGTCTCCTCCAACACCACAGATCAAAAGCATCAATTCTTCGGTGCTCAGCCTTCACAGTCCAACTCTCACATCCATACATGACCACAGGAAAAACCATAGCCTTGACTAGATGGACCTTTGTTGGCAAAGTGATGTCTCTGCTTTTGAATATGCTATCTAGGTTGGTCATAACTTTCCTTCCAAGGAGTAAGCGTCTCTTAATTTCATGGCTGCAGTCACCATCTGTAGTGATTTTGGAGCCCAGAAAAATAAAGTCTGACACTGTTTCCACTGTTTCCCCATCTATTTCCCATGAAGCGGTGGGACCGGATGCCATGATCTTCGTTTTCTGAATGTTGAGCTTTAAGCCAAGTTTTTCACTCTTCACTTTCACTTTCATCAAGAGGCTTTTGCATACTAGACTACAAAATGGTGTAACCATAACATTTATATGCACTGGGAAACCAAAACACTCATGTGACTTGCCTTTTGGAATATTCACTATATTGTGGTTGTCTGGAACAGAATTGTCAATATCTCTGAAGTATGCCTTTGTAGGAAATTACCATTCTTACTGGACCTATGTAAATGCTAAATCCAAATTTAGTGAGACTGGCCTTATTTTGTGATCAAGAGGAATCTTTCCTTGAGATTATCTTTGATCCAAGGAAAGAATGGGTGTCTGTAGAGAGAAATTTCGCTAGAAAATTACGGCGTGTCTTCCTGTGTTATACCCTGAGCCCTGTTTATTGTCTTGGGCTGTTTTTGCTATTACTCATAAATTACAGGCAATTTATAGATAGGCAGAGGTTTTTTTTTTCTTGTAGAAATTCAAATGGCTATTTCTCTTACTTGAAAATACCCATTTTGTTACCTACATGTAAATTTGTTTGGATTCTGTTGCCTTGTACCATTGGTAGCTCTCGTCAAATTTGTACTTCTTCCAGTGCTTTCAATAGCTGCCTACTATTCTCTAAACAAATATTTCTAATATTCTGCCCTCATTCCTGATTCATCACAGCTAAAAATCTGACTGCCTATGTCCTTAATGGTCCCTCCAGAGCATCACCTGACAGCAAAGAAAAACTTCACATCTGTCCAGGCTTAATACCTTCCCATCTCACTCCTCACACCTTTATCTTCTTTGCCTTCTTTTCTCCTTATATTAAAGAACTCTCTCTGATTTAGCAGGCTTCTGCAGATCTTATAGTTGAAGCATTCTCCCTGTTATACTAGTCTTTTTGAATTAAGTCCCTTCTTGTGTAAGTCTGAATTTATTTTTTATCTGATGCTCTTCCATGATATTTCTTTTACCTAAAATTGCCTTTTCTTTGACTCTCCCTTAGTTGAAATCCTCCTCATATGTGCAATTGAAATCAAAAGGCATATCATCCATGAAGCCTTCTCTGGTCTCCCTGTCAGAATTAATTGCAAGTTATTGTATTGGAACTTGCATTTATCACTTGATTGCTCCCTCTGTATAAGAATTATTTACCAGATTTTGTGCCAAATTAATTCATAAAAAATCAGGGAAACTGTATTAGTCACTTTATTTTTTTATCATCCTTCAAAAAGGACAAAGTCAAAGTGTATTTTCCCATATATTGATATAATCCTGGATTATAAGCTTTTATGACCCTAAAGGTAGGGAGGTGGTTTAGATACACTTGAGGCACAGTATAATTATTTATGATATTATATTTGAAAAAATACTTTTCTACCAAAGAAGTATTTAGTGATTATACAGCAATATTATCATTTCTCCTACAGGTGCTCTTTCTCTTTATGTAAATGTGTTCAAGTTATTTTATCTTTGAGCATGTACACATTAGTTTTAAATATGAATATACAATTTTAATTATTTGATTTCCTGCCAAAATTTTTTGACATAGTCTAGTAAATATATCAATACAGAATAGGTGATTTTTAACTATGAACCACTTTGTATCTGTAAATGTTTCTTGGTCCCTCCATACTCATTTATATTATGTGTCATGAAATGAGAATACGGAAATAAGCAACTAGCTTAGAATAAGTTCTCATCTATAATAATCATTTCCTAAAATCTGTTGTGGAAAAACTGCTTATTCCCTCCCCTTGTGTTTCTTACACTTGCTGATCAGTTTGTTTCCTTTTTGTGACTTCATCACCATGCCAAGGTGTGAGAATTGTTTCAGATTTTAGTTGGTTTTGGAGAAGAAAATAGCGACCCACTCCAGTACTCTTGCCTGGAAAATCCCATGGACGGAGCAGCCTGGTAGGCTGCAGTCCATGGGGTTGGAAGAGTCCGACACGACTGAGCGACTTCACTTTCACTTTTCACTTTCGTGCATTGGAGAAGGTAGTCCATGAGGTTGCAAGGGTCCAACATGACTAAGCGACTAAACTTAGTTTGTTTTGCTGTTAGAACGATCCTTAATATCTCAGTTACCAAGCAACAAAATCCCTCCCTTGTTCCTATATGGTTGGGTATCTATTTTCTAAAGGAATGCAGTAGTTGGCAGTGGTAGTGTTAAAGGGAGAAGTTGCAAAATAAAGCAGTCTTTTGTTACATCAAGTTTAGGCATAGTCCCACCTGGAGAAGGGAATGGCAACTCACTCCAGTATTGTTGCCTGGAGAATCCCATGGACAGAGAAGTCTGGTGAACTACAGTCCATGGGATTGAAAAGAGTCAGACATGACTGAATAACTAATACTTTCATTATCACAGTCCCAACACCAAGGATATCTGACTTAGATTTCAGGATATATTAGCTAGTGTTCAGACAACTAGCTGTAGTAAAGAGACCTCAAGCCACAGTAGCAAAAACAATGGAGAAGTTTATTCATCTTTCACATAAAAGAACAGAATAGTATATCCAGAGTTAGTTGGGAGACTCACATCTCTACTTTCAGTAACTATTTAATAGACAACTATTTTGTACCATCTCCAGTCCACTGCATATAGAGGGAGAGTAGGGGAAAAGACAGATACCTTCCTCTGAAGCCATGTCCTTGAGGTGGACATCACTTCTCATATCCTTTGGTGAGAAAATAAATACTTACATGTATAATAAGCAGCAAAAGAGGCTGACAGTTGTTGTGTCTCACTATGCCCAGCTCTGTTATTAAAGAGACAAATATTAGTAGGAAATTATATATATCTGTACCTAAAGCCAAAACTATCAGACAGTAAGCCTATAGTTATTTAAATTAGCATGGAGCAGGTATGCCTACAAATAATCTATGAATTTTCAGCACCCATTCAGCCTAGGATCCATAGGAAAAGGATGTGGGGGAAGAGAAGGTAAAATGTACAATAGAGAACACCTTGATCTTCTTTGGTCTGATGATTTGACTCTTCAGGAGGGCCTGGGGAGATATTCAGAGCAGCCTAAATTATTTAACCTGGAAGGAGAGTTAACACACACACACACACGATAGAGCAAGCTCATTAGACTTCTAGTTTTAAAGTTCCATTTCTGATGAGAGCTATGGGCTTCCATCAGCCTCTAGAGATTTAACACTTTAAATTGAAACTAGATTATTTGGGTATTACTTAATATATTAAGATAAAACTGTGATAAGCTTGAATAAAGAAATTTTGTTCAAGTTTGCAAAAAAATCCATCAGAAAGATGGAAAAATTGTAAGAAAATAAGGGAGAAAATCACCTTCTAATTATTGTTTAAAATGAGTATAATTTTCAAAGTCTTAAGAACTGTTCTATTAACATTGTGACTGTTTGAGGAATAATCTTTCCTTTGGTCTTACTGTCACTCTATTATAATGAACTTAATCATATCTTTAAAACTTTAATTTCAGTATATTGTTAGAATTTTTTTTCAAAATATGGCTAAACCAAACTTTTATTTATTTAATTAAAGGCAAAATTATAGTCAATTATTCTTTTTAACATGACTCACCACTTATCTAATAGAATATTTCTTTTTATGATTATGTCAATAAAATGTCAAGACAATTCATTTGGTTGGAGATAAAATAAGCTTTCAGAAGTTACTGAAAGATTATGAACAAAATGTTTAACTTTCTGCAAATTTTGAAGTACTTTGCAGTATGTATAAAGATATTCTTAGTTTTTTAGAACTTGAAATATTAGGCAAATGAATTGGCAGGCTTCTGATACCTGAAAAATGGTAACTATGACATTCTTTTGAGTTTCTCTCATGTAATCCACTCTAGAAAAATTACAAAGCCATAGATGAGCATAGATTGAAGGATTAATACTGAAAAATGAGACTTCTGTGAGCTCAAAGGCTAACATGAAGTGGGATGTGAATAAGTGTCAGTGTGTGTGTGAGTGTGTATAAGTGTGTGTATTTGTGTATATGTATGTATCTACTACTGTGGGCAGGAATCCCTTAGAAGAAATGGAGTAGCCATCATGGTCAACAAAAGAGTCCAAAATGCAGTACTTGGATGCAATCTCAAAAATGACAGAATGATCTCTGTTAGTTTCCAAGGCAAACCATTAAATACCACGGTAATCCAAGCCTACACCCGACCAGTAATGCTGGAGAAGCTGAATTTGAATGGTTCTATGAAGACCTACCGGAGAAGGCAATGGCACCCCACTCTAGTACTCTTGCCTGGAAAATCCCATGGACGGAGGAGCCTGGTAGGCTGCAGTCCATGGGGTCGAGAAGAGTCAGACACAACTGAGCGACTTCACTTTCACTTTTCACTTTCATGCATTGGAGAAGGAAATGGCAACCCACTCCAGTGTTCTTGCCTGGAGAATCCCAGGGATGGGGGAGCCGGTGGGCTGCTATCTCTGGGGTCGCACAGAGTCGCACACAACTGAAGTGACTTAGCAGCAGTAGCATGAAGACCTACAAGACCTTTTAGAACTAACACTCAAAATAGATGTCCTTTTCATTATAGGGGACTGGAATGCAAAAGTAGGAAGTCAAGAAACACCTGGAGTAACAGGCAAATTTGGCCTTGGAGTACGGAATGAAGCAGGGCAAAGGCTAATAGAGTTTTGCCAAGAGAACACATAGGTCATAACAAACACTCTCTTCCAACAACACAAGAGAAGACTCTACACATGGACATCACCAGATGGTCAACACCGAAATCAGATTGACTATATTCTTTGCAGCCAAAGATGGAGAAGCTTTATACAGTCAGCAAAAACAAGACCAGGAGCTGACTGTGGCTCAGATCATGAACTCCTTATTGCCAAATTCAGACTTAAATTGAAGAAAGTGGGGAAAACCACCAGACCATTCAGGTATGGCCTAAATCAAATCCCTTATGATTATACAGTGGAAGTGAAAAATAGATTTAAGGGACTAGATCTGATAGAGTGCCTGATGAACTATGGACAGAGGTTCATGACATTGTGCAGGAGACAGGGATCAAGACCATCCCCATGGAAAAGAGATGCAAAAAAGCAGTTCAGAGGACAGAGGATGAGATGGCTGGATGGCATCACCAGCTCGATGGACATGAGTTTGAGTGAACTCCAGGAGTTGGTGATGGACAGGGAGGCCTGGCGTGCTGTGATTCATGGGTTCGCAAAGGATCGGACACTACTGAGTAACTGAACTGAAGTGATGTGTGTGTGAGGGAGAGAGGAAAAGGGGTCAGGGCAACCAGAGGGCTAATGACATGCAGGTTAACAACATCATGGAAGAAATGTGAAATCCAGCAGGAGACTAAAACGGGAGAGAGTTTTAAAATTCTGATCTTAGAACCACATTATCTTGGCAATTCCAGTGATGCCCATCATCACAGAACTCTGCAGTTGTGTCCTAAGAATAAGCCCGATGGTCTGAATTGCTAGTGGAACAAGTGTTGGAAAACAGAGGGGACGTTCATTGCTCCATGTCTGCCTTCTCCGAATCCGAAGGAGTGATGATATGCTACTTAAATACAAAGTTGTTTTTTTTTTTTTTTTTCTGAATTCTTTTTCTAAGTAATTTTTCTTACATAATGCTAAGTCACTTCAGTCGTGTCCGACTCTGTGTGACCCCATAGACGGCAGCCTACCAGGGTCCCCTGTCCCTGGGATTCTCCAGGCAAGAACACTGGAGTGGGGTGCCATTTCCTTCTCCAATGCATGAAAGTGAAAAGTGAAAGTGAAGTCGCTCAGTTGTGTCTGACTCTGATTGCTAATTATCTTCTAGAATCTATTCAGACTTTCTTCCCTGTAATAATAAAGCCACCTGAGAAGTAGCAGGGCACAATTCTGACCAAATAGATACTGTGTTTCCTGGCTTCCTTGAAACTGGATATGTCCATGTGATAGAGTTTTGATGAATGGAATATAAGAGGAAATTGTCTTTACAATGTATAGCTTCTGTTTTTATAAAGAAAAATGTCCTCTTTATGTCCCCATTTCTTGCCAGCATAAACATGACAACACATGTAGGAGTTAACTTGGACCTAGGGTCACTTTTTTTACTTAGACTTTGAGTGACTTTGTGGTTAAGAAATATCTTTGCTATCTCTCGATGACTCCCGTTTGACTATTAAGTGAAAAAGAAGCTCACTTCTCCTGTAGAAATTATTGTAACCTTGGTTCTCTTTGATTCAGAAACTTAACCTGGACCTGGTAATTCAGGATATAAGGAGAAAATGAGTACAAAAAGAGAGGTTATAGGCAGAATTATAAGATGGGGCATTGGTCAAAGGTAGGTTCCTGAGATTCTAGAACCTGGGGCTTACCCCTTTCTATCTCTTAGTTTACCAGGAAGGACTCAACTAGGACCTCCCTCCTAAATTGCAATTACCAAAAAGGTTAGGTGTTACCACTAGGGGAATATGAACTCACAGGAAAAGATAATATCCAAGAAGTAAACCCACTATAAATAAACATAACAAATATAACAAGTGATGCTGAATTTTTGGAAGAAGCAGGATAAGAATTTAATTATAATAAATTTTATAAAAGTTTGTTTATCGAAGGATATTCACAATTAAACAGAAAAGGTAAAGTTGGTATTTTGCTAACGATAGATAAGATAAAATGCCGCTTAGAAACAGTTAAGAGTGAGGTGAACTCAAAAATCATTGAGAAAAATTTAAAGACAACAAGATAAATGCTAAGAAATTGGAGGAATATAAATAGAATTGCCATTATTTAGACATAGAATACCAAGAGGAGAGCAACTATTTGAGAAATAACGATAATAAACTCAATGTAATAAACTTGAACATCCTGTAGTAAATCAACTTACAGAATGCCAAACTCTCTAGTTAAAGGAAACTATAGAATAAGCACGTTATATAAAAATTTAAGTTTGTCAGATAAAGAGCAAATTCTAGGAACTTCTGGATTATGAGGATGTTTTCACATTTTGCAGAAAAAGGGAAAAGAAGGTAACTGTTTACTCTAAAAAGTTAGTACAATCTCAAACCAGATAGACATACAAAAAACATTATAGATATGTTTCTCTTATGAATACAAATGAGAAACACCCAGATAAAACAATACTTAATTGAACCCAACAGTGTAATAAAGCTAATCCATCAAATCATATGAGTTATCATACCCCAAATCTTTGCCGATTCAATATTAAAATGTTGACATTATAGTTTACCATTCATAAAGGAGAAATCACATATATCAGTTGTAAATAAAGCATTTGATCAAGATCAGTACTTTAAAAACAATGACATAAAGAAGGAAACTTTCCTAATATGGCAAAAGTTATGGACCAATGCCTATAAAGACACATTTCATTTAAGAACAAGAAGAGAGAGATTCTCGTTAGCATAGATGTTCTTTAACTTAGTACTGGATGTCTTATAGGAGGATGGAAGGGAGGAAGGGAGAAAGAGATGACAGAAATGTGGAGAGATAAAGGTACAAGATACAAAAAGTAGAGTGCAAGGTTAGCCAGGTTTAGATTGAAGTGTTAGATTGAAGTGTCATTATTTGCAAGTGATATAATCGTCTACATAGAAAAACCAATGGCATCAAAAGCCACTGGAACTAAGAAGGCAGTTGAATAGCTGTTTATACAGAAGTCTGATGTCTGGAGTCAGGATCGGCTAAGGGAGCATGATGAAGCAAGCCATTTCTGAAACGAAAATATTTTATAGGGCAATACTAGAAAATAATTAACTTGAAGTTAGTTCACTTCCATATCCACATGAGGAAGGCGTGTCGGGGAGAATGTTGAGTGCAATACCAGAGGCGTTTTTCCTCAGGTGGTTCAAGTGTGTGTTGGGAATTTTTCAGAGTTCTTTTGACCAGGTTTTATGGCCATCTAGAAGATGCCAATTTCTATAACATCCCATATAAAATCATCTTATAAAGAGTAGTCTCTGAAACTGAAAAACCGTGACCCATAATATTATTGATATCAGTGTTGAAAGCAAGACTTTGGTTGATCAGGATATGAGGAGCCCAAGACTCATGACCTCATTGATCCAATACTGTGGAGGCTCAAAGAAGAAAAGGGCAGCTTCTAGGTGTTTAAACTCAAGTAAACTCAGGGTCAGGAGACGGGAAATTTTTTTCTTTCTTTTAGATGCAGGACTTAAGTCCTTGAAAATCTCATTCATAATTTTCCCATGTAGGTTCCTGAAATACAGCATAGGTTGAATTCAAAGTCCCATCAGTTTTCCTGTATAAAAATAGACATTGTTTGTTACAGAGTGGGATTCCAAATTTCCAGTGAGTGGACCCACTTTGGCATAATTGAAGAAAGTTTATTCTAAGCTGACTTTCTGTGCCTAATCAAACTAGGAACTATGAAATTCATGTGCTACAATATATTTCAAGTAGTGACTCACTTAGAAACTACTAAATGATATATAAAATAAAAGAAGTTTTTAAAATTGTACCTCTGTGCCTAACTCTACTCATTAAAAGCGTTTGTACCCATGATATTAATGAGAACACATCTATAGGATAATATTTTATTCTAAAATGTATACCTTTAATTACATAAGCTATAATTTGACTTAAATTTCAAAATTTATTTCAGATGTTAAAATGACATATTAACACAGGGATATGTGAGTAATAAAGTAAGCATCCAAAATGTCAAGTTAATATAAATGCTTCATTAATTAATCGAAAGAAATGGGAGAATGAGTTCTTAAATCAGAGCTTTTTACTTGTTGTATACAGTTACAATAAAACAAATGGAAGTAATAAGAGTATTTCGTAAATAAACTATAATTCAACCAAATGTTTCCTAGTTTAGAGGCAAGAGCATTGGTTGGGAATTAGAACTGCAGAAATATATCTCAGAAACTGTTAAATTTTACACAAATGCACACACTCCATTTTTCAAGCATTAACTCTTTAACCCTTTAATCTCCTTTCCAGCAGTACACACTAAAGTGTCCATTTCAAACATTTCCACCTGTGTCATATCCATGCTGAAAATTCTTCAATAACTTTGTTATTCCTAAGATGACAACTAAAATCCTTTCTAGAGACAGCAAGGTTTTCATGACCTGAATTCTGCTTACCTATTTAGACGCATCTCTCACTGATTTCCCTTTTCTAAGTGCTGCTCTGTTATTTCACTTCCTCCAGTATTGTAAGTCTCACTCTCCACTGGGACTGGACAATTTCCTGAAAAATTTCTTCCTCCTCAAGTTTGGTAGCCTATTCTTAGTTTTTATTTTCTCTGAAAAAAAGCCTTCCCTGAACTTTCAAACTAATTTCTATTTCTTTATTGTATGTCCTCCTAGCATCATATTTTTATAGCGCTTGTTTTATCTCTCTGATGTTTGATAGTCTGTCTCCAATGATACTGAGTTCTGTGACTGTAGAATCCTGTCTTTGTTGTTATTGTTGAACATAAGCTCAGTGTCCATTGTTAAACCTGTATATAGTTGGTACTCATTTAATGTTATTTTTCCTTAGAAAAATGAATTCTAGTATTTCCAGTTTTTGTCTTTACAAATGCACATCACCTTTGTAAAAAATTATAGTGTATGTGGGTGAGATTTGCTAATGTGGTGTCTCATGAAAATGTTATGCCCTGATATTATTCTCTTATGTTCTGCCTACCACCTCCATAGCTCTTAGAAAAGGCTAAGCCCAACTATAGTTGTTACTCAGGTTGTTTTTTTTTTTTTTAATTCACAAATGCAACTTAAAAATTAAAAACTGATCTCTCAATGCAATTTAATGAGATTATCTTGTGGGACTAATCTAAAACAAGAACCCACTGATGCAGTGACCATGCGTAGAAGAGAAAGTAAATGAATTCATCCTTTTCAAAATGAAATAGCAATGTAGTTGAGACAAATGTTTGAGTTCTTACTGTATTCTTCACATCGAAGGTACAGTGGTAAAGACAATTTGTGTCAGATACAGAATTTAGCTTACTCTCATAAGCTAAATTTTATGTGGGGTCTTATAGTAGAATTACAACTCATACTAAAATGTTCAGCAAATTGGTGAAGGAAAGACTCTTTAGATGGAATTAAATATGAATTGCAAATATAAATAGTATGCACAGTACCTTGTAAACAGTGGTTTATGAAATGCCTTTATGTTTGTAGAAATAATAAATGAAGTTAAGAAATACAAAGATCAAAGCAAAGATAATCTGTACCATGAATACCTTGGAAATTAGGATGGCCAGAATGAGAACAAAGAACATGGGCACCAAGCAGAGAAATTGTAAGATAATTTATATACTCAGATATCTTTTATATTTATATATAAATATATAAGATAATTTATAAGATTTATAAGATATTTATATTTATAAGATAAATATAATAAGATAATTTATATACTCAGATTCTTTCTGACCCTATGGACTGTAGCCTGCCAGGATCTTCTGTCCATGGGTTTTCCCAAGCAAGAAGACTGGAGTGGGTTCCCATTCCCTTCTCCTAGGGATTTTCTGATGCAGGGATTGAATCTGAGTCTCCCATGTTGCAGGCAGGTTCTTTACCATCTGAGCCACAAGGTATAGGAAAAAGCTTTAACATTAATAAGACATCAGTTGGAGAGTGAAAGAATATTGGAAATTAAGTTAAACTGTTAATTACTTGAAATATTTAAGATTTCACCATCAATAGAGGGTCTCTCATGATTCCTCAGATCTGAATGGATGCTAACAAATAAAAACTTTCATTAATAATTTAAAGTTAATAATTTGTATACGTATAATTCTAACACAATCAATTAGCTATGCAAGTAATTTTAGGCAAAATCTAAGAAAGTATTAAGAATTACCCTCAAAAAGCTGCATGTAGGAAGTCAGTTTCAAAACACTTTTTAACTTCTATGCATATATAATTAAAATGAAGACAGATTTGAGAGGGGATGATCAGTAAAATTATTTAAGAGTACTTGTGTTTCTTTCATGGTTCTTAGTTACACATAACAGAATCCCCTTTAGCTGATTTAAACACATCTGGATTTTGCAGGATGGTAGTTATTTTAAAATTTTTCTGGGAAGCTACAGACCAAATTTCTATGCCATATAGTCAGGAACCAGATGACCCAGGAGAAACACTATACACCATTTTCAAAAATGTTAAAGGCTTCCCTGGTGGCTCACCCATAAAAGAATCCACCTGCAATGTGTTAGCCATAGGATACATGGGTTCCATCCCTGGGTTGGGAACATCCCCTGGAGGAGTAAATGGCAACCCACTCCAGTATTCTTGCTTGGAGAATCCCATGGACAGAGGAGCCTAGAGGGCTACCATTTATAGGATTGCAAAGTTAGACACAACTGAAGCAGGCATGCAAAGACGCTAAAGAGGCCATGTGCTAGACACCAGTTACCATGATTCTACTACAGCTGCCACTCTGACAAGATCTGTTCTGAGAGCAGATGCCTCTTCATATTGCTCTACTTTGTTGAAATTTGGTAACATATATGCATGCTAGCTCCACGTAAATGTAGAAAATTTAGCATGTAACTTTGCATAATGTACATGACAAGCAGATAGGCTAGAAGGATTTGGGATGGGTATGGAAAGAGACTGTTTTATTTTCTATAACTTGTCATTGTATGGTTCTGTTCCTCAGGACCCAGCATTACAAGAAATGAATCCAATATGAAATACACTGTGAAGGGTATTAAAAAACATCTCCAGAGTTAGGACCCTAAAGTAAATGATACAAATTAGAGGTTGCCCAAGCAGGCCCATGAAGAGTAAGCTTTTCTTTTAGTTTCTCTTGATGCCTGTAGAAAACAGGGACATGAAGTGTGGGGCAGTATATAGTGTAAAATTGGTGTATTTAAATAATGAATGATTTTAGTGAGCTCAGTATACAAAATGTCAGAGTACTTTTAAAGAAAAAAAAATTAGCTTATAAACACAAGAGGAATAGAGTGTTAAATGTTCAAGATTTTGATTAAAGCAAAATCTGAAAATAAGTGGGTCTCAAGGAGATGATGAAGACAAAGCTATCAAGATTTTTATTACCTAACTGGGGTTTTTCGTTAGCATAAATCAACAGTCTATTTAGAATGAAAGCCTGGGAAGGTGATAATTCAGGAAGATACAAGAGACATGGTGTTTACAAATTCGGTTGGTATAAACCAATTTCAATTTAAGGTGGGAGAGGCAAATATTGATTGTGTTTGAGAGGGAAATCAACTGAACAGGTGCTGGAGATCAATCAAGGTAAATGCTTACCATGGAGTTGGCTAGCTTGTTAATTATGTATCAGTGGGTAATAGAATAAGTCAAGTGACTTTAATGTGTATAAGGATGTTCTAGAAAGGCTAGTTTGCAACCCTAAAGTTCCTTGGAGTCTTGCTGTTGTTTCCTGAGCCCAACATAAGTCATAACTCTTAAGTTATTCTAGGAGTAGTAGCCTATAAATAGCCTCTGATACCAGAGGACAACTTTGTAAACCTGTAATTATCATAATTATATGCAAATGGATTCATTCATTTAAAAAATAATGACTTACATTCTAGGTACTGTAGTATCAGTTCAGTTCAGTCGCTCAGTCGTGTCTGACTCTTCGCAACTCTATGAATCGCAGCACTCCAGGCCTCCCTGTCCATCACCAACTCCCAGAGTTCACTCAGACTCATGTCCATCGAGTCAGTGATGCCATCCAGCCATCTCATCCTCTGTCGTCCCCTTCTCCTCCTGCCCCCAATCCCTCCCAGCATCAGAGTCTTTTCCAATGAGTCAACTCTTCGCATGAGGTGGCCAAAGTACTGGAGTTTCAGCTTCAGCATCATTCCCTCCAAAGAAATCCCAGGGCTGATCTCCTTCAGAATGGACTGGTTGCATCTCCTTGCAGTCCAAGGGACTCTCAAGCGTCTTCTCCAACACCACAGTTCAAAAGCATCATTCTTTGGCGCTCAGCCTTCTTTACAGTGCAACTCTCACATCCATACATGACCACAGGAAAAACCATAGCCTTAACTAGACAGACCTTTGTTGGCAAAGTAATGTCTCTGCTTTTGAATATGCTATCTAGGTTGGTCATAACTTGCCTTCCAAGGAGTAAGTGTC
>NW_011495026.1:1565010-1565647 GCF_000754665.1 Bison bison bison | reverse complement strand
GTTTCAGTTCAGTCGCTCAGTCGTGTCTGACTCTTCGCAACTCTATGAATCGCAGCACTCCAGGCCTCCCTGTCCATCACCAACTCCCAGAGTTCACTCAGACTCATGTCCATCGAGTCAGTGATGCCATCCAGCCATCTCATCCTCTGTCGTCCCCTTCTCCTCCTGCCCCCAATCCCTCCCAGCATCAGAGTCTTTTCCAATGAGTCAACTCTTCGCATGAGGTGGCCAAAGTACTGGAGTTTCAGCTTCAGCATCATTCCCTCCAAAGAAATCCCAGGGCTGATCTCCTTCAGAATGGACTGGTTGCATCTCCTTGCAGTCCAAGGGACTCTCAAGCGTCTTCTCCAACACCACAGTTCAAAAGCATCATTCTTTGGCGCTCAGCCTTCTTTACAGTCCAACTCTCACATCCATACATGACCACAGGAAAAACCATAGCCTTAACTAGACAGACCTTTGTTGGCAAAGTAATGTCTCTGCTTTTGAATATGCTATCTAGGTTGGTCATAACTTGCCTTCCAAGGAGTAAGTGTCTTTTAATTTCGTGGATGCATTCACCATCTGCAGTGATTTTGGAGCCCAGAAAAATACTGTTTCCCCATCTATTTCCCATGAAGTGATGGGACCAGATGCC
>NW_011495026.1:1557618-1564910 GCF_000754665.1 Bison bison bison | reverse complement strand
GTTCTAACTGTTGCTTCCTAACCTGCATATAGGTTTCTCAAGAGGCAGGTCAGGTGGTCTGGTATTCCCATCTCTTTCAGAATTTTCCACAGTTTATTGTGATCCACACAGTGAAAGGCTTTGGCATAGTCAATAAAGCAGAAATAGATGTTTTTCTGGAACTCTCTTGCTTTTTTGATGATCCAATGGATGTTGGCAATTTGGTCTCTGGTTCCTCTGCCTTTTCTAAAACCAACTTGAACATCAGGAAGTTCACGGTTCATGTATTGCTGGAGCCTGGCTTGGATAATAGTAAACAATGTCCCTGCTCTCCTGGAAGAACAGAACAAGGAGACTGACAAACACATAAACAAAAATACACAATGTCAAATAGCAGTATCTGCTATAAAGAAAAGTGAGACAGGGCACCAGGAGCAGACTGGGGTTCATGGAGACTGGTATTGCATATATGGCTTTCAGGACACACCTTTCTGCTCAAGGATCACTGGGGTAGAGACCTGAAAGATGTGACAGAATAAGACACATCAGTGTCTGAGGGAACTGGATTTTCTACGGAAAATAAAGCAAAGAACCTGAGAAGGAAGCATGCTTCTCATGGGCCAGTATAATCAAGGATACTTGTGTGGCTAGAGCACAGTGTGGAAGATGCAGTAAAGTAAAACCTAGCAGGTGATCAAATTAAGATCTCAGGGGCCATGCTAAAGGCCTTAAATTTTCTTAGTGTAATGGAAATATTTAAAAATTGAACATGTTATAACATTAAAAATCTTTTACATTTTAAATAAGCAGATTCCTTAAACAATATTATATTCTTGAGGGGCAGACTAAGATCCATTTCTTTAGGATCTTATTCCTACATGTTTGATATATAATAAGTATATAAAATTATAATGATTTAAGATTTTATAACAATGAATTAAATTTATTAAATAGAGTATAAGGTATTATTTATCTTAATTTTAAAAAAATGACATCTTAAATATAATAATGGTGTTTGATCTTGCTGCTATGAAATAGGGGAAATTTCTGTAGAACTTAAATTTTTAACTAACATTGCCACATTTTACATTGATTTAATGACTTTTAATAGCATGAAAAATTGTGGCAAATAGTGACCATATGGTAAAAATAAATACAATATGCTCATGTACACATATTATAATAAAGAATTTGAATGGAGATCAATGCAGCAACAAAAATATATATCATGTCACTCAGGATTGGATGGAACCAAATTGATTTTTACTGAAAATACACTGACTGTGAGAATACAGTTTTGAAACAGCTTTTAGTTTTGGCAGTATGTCCTATTTGCAACTTGAACCCACTAACTGTATTCTGTCCTCTCTTTCGTTGTGAAATTTTGCCTTTTTCAGGAAATAATTGCCCATCAAATTGAAATGTGCATTGACTCATTGACATTCCCTACCATTTATAGTACACTTTCATTAATTTGCTATGAGCCAAAGGACAGTTTTTTAGGCAGTCATTTACTAAAAACTAACATAAGTACACAAAAGTGCAAAAATCTTATTTAAAGGCTTGATGCATTTTTTTGTAAAATGAACCTACCCATGTAACCACCACCCAGATAAAGACAGAATGGTGGCAGTTAAGTACATGTCTGGACTTTGTAAAGAAGTACTCATGTCTGGAGTTTTTAAGGAAGTGCTGTGCATCAAAGTAGTCTCCGATAATCATAGAACTGAAAAGGACAGCATTGGTACCAGTACTTAGCTATCTATCTAAAACCACTTTAGAGAGCATACCACTAAAGTGCAAGCAAGCAAATAAAGTGTCCAAGTTCTTTGGAATTTCATGGGAGTGGTGAAAATACTTTTAATAAAAAATTATGATAAAACATATCTAAAAGAAAAGATTTTTGAGAAGAATAAACAAAACTCTGTGTTATTCACATTACTACCTCACTACATATGATAGGGATTATTGTTAATGTAACTTTTCTACTTTAGTAAAGTACCTGTGAAGTTCACTCACTCTTCCACATAGGGAAATTAGTGAATTTCAGGGGAGATGTGGGAGTTTATTGTGCTTTGCATCATGTTATTGTTGAGATTGGGTTTCCTGGTGGCTCAGATAATGAAGTGTCCATGTGCAGTGCAGGAGACCCAGGTTCAATCCTTGAGGTGGGAAGATCCCCTGGAGAAGGGAATGGCAATTCACTCCAGTATTCTTGCCTGGAGAATTCCATTGCCAGAGGAGCCTGGTGGGCTACAGTCATAGGGTAGCAAAGAGTCAGACAGGACTGAGCTACTAACACTTTTGCATTCTTGAGATGAGGTTTCTGAAACCAGCCTTATGGATCGTCTATTCTTTAAAGTATTAGGTTATGAGTTCCCAAAGTTAAAGATGTTTTACTGGTGTAGAATAGTCAAACCTGTTTTCAGTGGAAAACAGATATCTGCTGGAGACAGGAGGTTTAAATATTGTATAGATTAAGGTTAAATATGAATAAACTTTTGCTTGTAGCCTTCAAAAGCAAGCAGGAAGAATACTATATGGAGTAACTGTAGAAACTGGCCAAATAATAAAACGTAAGCACAGTGAGTTTCATGGTTCTTTCTAAAAGAGAAACTGAACAATTTCCTCTAAGAAATGGTCAAGGCTAAATAACCAGCCATGAAAAATTGATGCTTTTGAACTGTGGTGTTGGAGAAGACTCTTGAGAGTCCCATGGACTGCAAGGAGATCCATCCAGTCCATTCTAAAGGAGATCAGTCCTGGCTGTTCTTTGGAAGGAATGATGCTAAAGCTGAAACTCCAATACTTTGGCCACCTCATGCGAAGAGTTGACTCACTGGAAAAGACTCTGATGCTGGGAAGGATTGGGGGTAGGAGGAAAAGGGAACAACAGAGGATGAGATGGCTGGATGGCATCACCAACTCGATGGATGTGAGTTTGAATGAACTCTGGGAGTTGGTGATGGACAGGGAGGTCTGGTGTGCTGCGATTCATGGGGTCGCAAAGAGTTGGACATGACTGAGCAACTGAACTGAACTGAAATAACCAGATCCCATCTTTGTACTTTCTTGGTACCCTTACCTGCTTGACATTCTCTGCATCAGTTTCCGTGATCAATCCTTCTATTCCTTTGTCTTCTTTACTCAGATTTAACACTCAATATTTATCAAACTCTTCACAGTAATTTTCACAGTATCCAATAAGGTAGATATATTGAGTATTCCATTATACTGATAATAAAACTGAAGCACAGAGTGTGGAAATAACCTATGGAAGATTAAATAGCTTGCTTGGTGGAAAGTTAAAGTTGCTCAGTCATGTCCAACTCTCTGTGACCGCATGGACTATACAGTCCATGGAATTCTCCAGGTCAGAATACTGGAATGGGTAGCCTGTCCCTTCTCCAGTGGATCTTCCCAACTCAGGGATTGAACTAGGGTCTCCTGCATTGCAGGCAGATTCTTTACCAGTTAAGGGATTCCCAACAGGGAATCCCTGTGTGGTGGGATGGGATTCAAATAATCCAGCTGGTCTCAAAAGCCTGAATGCTTAACTGCCACACTGCATTACATCTCCACCTGCTGAGTTAATATTTCCATCTGGATGTCTGTAGAAGCATAAACTAAAGATGTCCAATGCTGAACTCCTGTCAGTCTCAAATAATCCTTTTTTTTTTTTTTTCTAATCTCAATAGATGACAATTCCTCTCTAGAAGAAAAAGAAATCTGAAATCTTCAAATTTCTACCCTGAATACTTCATAGTTACCAATCCAACAAGTTTTACTGGTTTTAGAGTAATGTCCCTGCTTACGTTTTAAAATTATTTCTAACAATCATTAAAGTCTAAGATCATTTATATGGTCTGCAAGTACATAATGACATTAGACAATATCCCTGATTTGGGATTCTCTGTCAACTTAAGGGTCCTGGTGAATATGTTATAGAGACCCCTGTCACCAATCTTAAAGTAAAAACTGACCAAATAGCATTAAATGTGATTTACTAGACTACTTGGATGTGTGGAGGTTTTTGTTGTGATTGTTACCACAACACAAGTCTGTTTAACTCTGATTAATATCCTGTATTCCTCCTCAGTAGGAATTGAAATTCTCTATTTACTTTTATTATTATTTGAAATTATTTCAGTATTTGAAAATATCTATTTAAAAATGTCTCTTGCAATAGCCCATGGCTTGATGGAGACAGAGTTCTTACCAATTTAATTCATCACTGTACTCTGTCTCTAACTTAGTAAATGGCTTATAGTAAAAAAAAAAAAAAAAAGTGTCTATGTTGTATTGTGTGTGTATGTGTGCACACATACACACACAGATCCATCTTTATTAATCTTATAGTCAGAGAAAAACCACTAATATGAAAAATAGTAATACAGATTGTTACACAGTTACTATCTACTGTTGATAAAAGGCAAAATAAGACTAAACTCATAGAAAAGGATGCTAGACTGAAGTCTCATTGTATGGGCATTTAACTTATGAGTTTAATTAAAACCTAATTTAATTCACAAAAGAACAAGCAAGCTCATTAATTTGCGGTGTGTTTAAAGATCAGATCAGTCGCGTCCGACTCTTTGCGACCCCATGAATCGCAGCACGCCCACCAACTCCCAGAGCTCACTCAGACTCACGTCCATCGAGTCGGTGATGCCATCCAGCCATCTCATCCTCTGTCGTCCCCTTCTCCTCCCGCCCCCAATCCCTCCCAGCATCAGAGTCTTTTCCAATGAGTCAATTCTTCTCATGAGGTGGCCAAAGTACTGGAATTTCAGCTTTAGCATCATTCCTTCCAAAGAAACCCCAGGGCTGATCTCCTTTAGAATGGACTGGTTGTAATGCTAAAATGGAATAAAATATACACTGCAGACAAGTATCAATACTTAAGAATTTTCCATCTAATCTGTTCACTGTTAAATATTTTGTAATATTGACATTATTTTGAGTGTTCAATCACCTGTTTATATATTTGCTTTTGTTTAAACCATTTAGTATAGCTGAGCAGTTTCCAAAATTGAATGTACATATTAATTACTGTACAAAGTTTTATTGTACAAAGTTGTTGGCCAGGTGACAACATGCATGAAAGCCTAGAGGAATGGAGAGTTTGACTTTGTGGAGAAATTATTTAAAAAAAAAACAAAAAACGATGTATGTAATTTAAACATGTGTAGAGGAAGTGTCTTCCCAGGTGGCGCTAGTGGTAAAGAACCTGCCTGCCAGTGCAGGAGACATAAGAGACACAGGTTCGATCCCTGGGTTGGGAAGATCCCCTGGAGAAGGAAATGGCAACCCACTCCAGTATTCTTGCCTGGAGAATCCCGTGGACAGAGAAGCCTGGAGGGCTACAGTTCATAGGGTCGCGAAGAGTCGGACAAGACTGAAGTGACTTAGCACTTACCAACCAGAGGTAAGTGGGGGCGGGATAGAAATAAGGCTGCAAGGATGATGTATGTAGATGAAAGATTTATATACTACACTAAGAATTTTGTTTGAAGAAGATGGAAAATCATTGGAAAGTTTCAGACAATGAGATAGCTTCTTTGTAATTTGTGTTTACATTGCTTAAAGGACAGGCGTAAACTTTGTTCTATGAAGTCAGTGGACTAGTCGGACTTCCATAAGCAAGATAACGGTTCCATTTCAAAAGGATTATTTTGGATGATTTATAGGGCACACAATATACACACTATATACACAGAAGTATATAGTGATTTTTTTTTTCCCAGAGGTTAAGTGACATGTGATTTTACAATAGATTGAATATCAAAATAGACATGAGAATCCAGTTGATGCCACTAGGTCAGAAATTAAATTGACTTGCAAAAAATGGAGAAAACTGCCTTTCTTATCACTATCTCTAAAATAGTTATTTATCATACAACATAATATATAAATTTTAACTTTAATGAACCAATAACTGTTTTTAAAAATTTTGACACTTAATGCAATAAATATAAATAGATATTATTCACATAAAGTAAAGTATTTTGGTGTCCTCAGTAACTGTAAAGAGTTGCAAGAGGTCCTAAAACTAGACTTTCGAGATCTACTCTTCTATTGTACAGAGAACTTAAGTTAGTTATTTTTTTATCTGAACCTTTAGTCTTTTTTTGTTGTTGTTGTTAGCCAGTGTAATAAATGATACCTAATTAAAGATGGGAAAATGTTTTTACTTAAGAGAATCTCTAAGATAAAGAAAAAATTTAAGTAAATTTTCCTCTCAATTTGGAGAGTCTATGCTATCTACTCAAAATACATTATATGTTTTTAATGAATCAAAAATAAAATTTTCCAGAATTAAAAAGAATGCTACTGCATTGCTGACTTTATGGAATATCTGTTGTCTTACTATTGTATGCAAATATTTATTCCTGTGGAAGAAACTGCTTTAGATCTAGAAAGTCATAACTTCATATATTTTATAACAGTTAATATTATGGAAATAAAAACCCTAGACACTATAGAATGTATCTGTTAGAGCTCTCTAGAAATTCTAGTTTAAAGGAATGTTTAAGCTTACTGAGAGAAGAAAAGATTGAAAGAAACAGAATTCACTAATGTGAATATGTATCAGTATAGAGTGGTTCACTGGACTGTTCCCTCTCACTCCTTTCTCTTACCTCTATTTCCTTCTCTAGAAAATTATCGATGATTATGGTTTGGAAAATTGGGACAGAATCTGCAAAAGTCTTAGCACTTAAAGTTGCATAAATGTTTTCTTTAAATTTGCAGTTTGGAGAGAACACTTTGTCAGGTCTGTCTGTCAGAAGGTCTGATTCCAGGATAATTGTACTGTCTGAGGAAAGACATGCATGGGCAATGCAAAGAGCTGTGGAAGTAGCCTGAGATCAGAGATTGAAGGCAATGAATCAGTCCTATTTCTGTCATTCATAGCCAATGACCAGTCACTTCCTGAGAGTTTAGATCATGGAAAGCATTCCCCAAATACTGACATTTTCTGTAATCTGAGAGACTCCAAGTTATCATGGGACAATTTGGGGTTTTTATTTAAACCAATTGGGCAACTAATTAAAATTATGTCACCTAGTAGATAGGTGAATATAGGTAAATTATGTACTATGTTAGGTTGATTTCTAATCATGACAATGAGTATAAAAGTATCTTTTAGAGAGCTGATAGATTTAAATGATGTGTATGGATATGGTAATTCAGTTTAAATCATATTGTAGGTATGCAACATTTTTTTCTGATTTTATAATAAAGCTGTATTATATTAAATGCCCAAGACCCAAGAATGTGAGATTTCTTTTTTTTTTTTTTTTTTTAGAATG
>NW_011495026.1:1549453-1557385 GCF_000754665.1 Bison bison bison | reverse complement strand
AGTTTTGCCAAATATCAAAATGAATCCGCCACAGGTATACATGTGTTCCCCATCCCGAACCCTCCTCCCTCCTCCCTCCCCATACCATCCCTCTAATAGTTTTTAATATCTGGTGAGAATATGATAACATTAAAATTATGCTTCTCTTTATGTATGAGATTAGTTCACTATTTTTCTACTGCCTTTAAATTTGTAGATAAGTAAATGATTAATTTAATTTTCATGATTAAGCATTCTAAGTTCCTTTTCTATTAATGTATTTAGCAGTGTTAAACTTGGGCTATAAGTATTAGACTTATAGTCACACTTACAAATTTGTTGGCTAAAGCACATTAGCTAAAACTGTGACCACAAATCAATTTATGTCCTCTATAATTTGGCTTTTCCTAACACAAAGAATAACTGGTTGCTTTATCACTGTTTCTGTTTAAATCTTTTAACACATAACACGATTTTGTAACACACCAAAAGAACCTAGAGGAATATGAAATATGTAAAAGTGATTGTGAGGTCATTATTTCATATTTTCTTGTTCCATTTTGTAATTTAACAATACATACCAGTATGTGCATATATATCTGTGCACACGCACACGTGCACACATGCACACACAACTTAGACCTGTATTCCTAAACAGACACATCTCCAGAAGTTTGAGATGACATATGAGTCATTAGCCCCAGCCAGAGAATAATCATGTTCCGTGTTTTCTGGAAGTTTAATTTACCTCAAAAGTTTTGGGGAAAACAGCTTATTTTAAAAGTTAAAGGTATGCTATAGTGTGTGTAGTGAAAGGTCTCATAAATTTTTAAGCTAAACCCAAACGTAAAAATAATTAGCCCTTCCCTTTCAGAGGGCTTCTTTGGACTAAGCCTTAATATTCCTTTGATATTAGAAGCATATTAGTAGAAGTATGAGAAAGATTATTTTTAAACTGTTAGTGTGACTTTGTGTTTCTCATTATAGTCTGATTTTATTGATTCTATCAAAGAATGTAATGGTGGAAAATTTTTGTTTTACTTATTTCATAGGATTATTTATTCACTCAGGCTGGCATACTTGAGCCCCACAATATGGTGGGAAGATTTGGGAGAATGACATTGAAACATGTAAAATATCATGTAAGAAATGAGTTGCCAGTCCAGGTTCGATGCATGATACTGGATGCTTGGGGCTAGTGCACTGGGACGACCCAGAGGGATGGTATGGGGAGGGAGGAGGGAGGAGGGTTCAGGATGGGGAACACATGTATACCTGTGGCGGATTCATTTTGATATTTGGCAAAACTAATACAATTATGTAAAGTTTAAAAATAAAATAAAATTAAAAACAACAACAACAACAAAAAAAAGTGAAAACATAAAAAAAAAATAATTCTTGGGCCTTAATTTCCATGATGCCACTAAATTTATCCTATTCTTGAATGAAATTTGACTCATGAATGTACCTTTATACTTATAGATAATTATAAACGTGAATGTCCCTATATACTCATAGATAATTATAAACCTGATTTGCAAAAAATAGGTCTTACTTTTTTTTTTTAGATCTTCTTTATTATTTTACAAGTGCCAAAAATGATTAAGCTTTGAGGGATAAAGGCATATTCTCAATGACATAAATCAATTTGACGATCAAGCCAGCCCTAAAATCCAGGTCTTCTGTTGTTCAGTTTCTTACTCTGTACTGCACCTTTCCACTCATTAAAAAGCCCCTGTTCTTCTTAACCTGGAATGTCCTTTCCCCTTTCTGATTGTTATAATCTTACCCATATTTCAAGATATTTAATGTGAAACTTTTATTTTTAATCAAGTAGATTCTAGTAGATTATAATGGTTATTTGTAATAAATGTAATTGATTTTTTATTATGCAAAGGGAAGAACTACATTAATCTCAGCTCTTCACAGTATTCCTCACTTTCAAAATTATATGAATACATTTCTAATTATATGAAAACTTTTCTAGCTTATTAATATTTTGATTATAATCATCTAAATGTTCTCAGTATATGAATGGATACAAGTTAGGCAAATTGATTATTGGGGACAAAATGCCTTTTCAATAATTCAGATTTTGAATGAATTCCATAAGCTTTTCAAAACGGAAGAACATTTGAAAAATTAGTACAGCTTTTAATTACTACATGTGATCCCAATTATTTGTCCTTTTACCTTTTCCTGAGGAAACAGAAACCTTTTCAAATAATAATGTAATGGAAATGAGACAAATTCAATATTTCTTAATAGGTATTTTTCACTTAGATTAGTCATAGTCTCAAATTACTTCTCACAACGTCTTCTGATAAAGATACACCTAATTTAAGTATAGAAAATGCCATTAAAAGGAAGCACAAAATGACTGAAGTTGTTTTAGAGACCACAAATCAAGTAGTTTTACTTTCATTGTCAGGTACGATTTCTTCATTGTAAATCAGGTAGATTACATTCACTATCAAAAGATCCCCCCTCCATGGGCATTATATAATGTGATTGAAAAATGACTAATAGGTAATGTGTGAATTTTTAATTTGGTGGCTTCTGCCATCCCTTAGATGCTACAGAAGGAAATTTAAGTAAAAGAATTTTAATGAAGAGAACAATGTTTTTCTTAGAGGCCCATGATTTATTCCTCCTCCACTATCTTTCAGGGGCTCCTTTTCACCCCTGCAGTTAATTAGAGGTACTTCAAATTTAATTGCCATTTCAGAAATTGTGCAGTTCATCACTTGGCAAAATTTTGGTCCTAAACCGTAACTTCTGTACTTACTATCACTCATGACCTCTTTGAGCGTTCTGTGTGGGTCTCTTTCCATGGCTATTTTAGTGGCAGTATCATTTGACCTCTCCAGGGCCCTTTTACCCAGCTTAGTAAAAATTTACAACTAGTTGGTGAGCCTCCGTCTCTCATAGCTAATTAGCTTTGCTTTCTGTCTGGGTTGGCATGCTTTGGCATGTCTGTAGTACTAATTATGAAATGAAGGAGTGCAGTGTAGAGACGGAGTAATTTTAAAATTCCACTTTACATCAAATATCAAAATCATTATTCCTGTGACAGAGAAGCCACGTCCTGTTGTCCTTTGTTGTTCATCTTGTGTAAATAATTTATTTTGCAATCGGTGGGATGCTGACTCAGAATGGGACATTTATAGATACTACAAAGTTGAAACTATGATTAAATTCTGCTACTTGCTAAGTTTGACAAAGAAAGAATTATATTCCCTGCACTTTTTGGACAGAGAAGGCAATGGCACCTTACTCTAGCACTCTTGCCTGGAAAATCCCATGGACGGAGGAGCCTGCTGGGCTGCAGTCCATGGGGTCGCAAAGAGTTGGACACGACTGAGCGACTTCCCTTTCACTTTTCACTTTCCTACATTGGAGAAGGAAATGGCAACCCACTCCAGTGTTCTTGCCTGGAAAATCCCAGGGACTGTGGAGCCTGGTGGGCTGCCAGCTATGGGGTCGCACAGAGTCAGACACGACTGAAGTGACTTAGCAGCAGCAGCAGCAGCACTTTTTGGAAAAAAAAAATAACTGGAAAGATATGGTATTGACTGTGTCTAGTTCCTAATCATATACACTCTAATATATAAAAAGTAGTGACAGTATGTAACTGCTAGAGAAATGAGAGAATTCTGACCTTGCCTATTACACAGTCACTGAGGTCCTGAATAACTGAATCAAACATGAATATTGTTCGTACATTACCATATGCACTATGATGAATGAGTAATTTCAGCAGTTGCGTTTTCAAAAACTACTTCTCAAGTGATTCATGGAAGGATTTACATGTGAGGAAACTGGTAGCTTGTTTATTTTCATTGTTTTGATTTATTTTCCCATTATTTTGGTAGTTTAATACACTAATAGAAGGGAGGAAATATAGTTTCACGTTGTGTATTTTTATTTCAAAAAATCATGAATATATTAGAGATATAAAGTAATAGGACATTGAGATTATAAAAGACCTAACACTTTATATAATGTGAGGAATATAACAGACCTTCACAAGATATTTTTTGAAATAATTCTGTAATCTAATAAGCCTTTCTGTTATTAAATTTTAGCTCAAAATTGTATGTGTAAACTGATGTTGTTATGCTCTAAAATTTTTTTCTGAAAATATTGAGACATAATTATTACCACATGATAATTATAATTAAACTTACTGTGTTATAGTACAAGTGTCATGTATGTTGTACTACAAATAATCACATAGTTATGTCATGTGTGCTACACTACAAAATTTTTCTCTGCATGTAGTTGTTGTATAGGCTTTGCACTGACAATATATGTGAATTTAAAATAACTTCTATTAATAGGTTAAGTACTAATGAAAAAAAATGACAGCATTCAAGCAAAGTTGGGTAATATAAACAAAGAGAAAGAAATTGGGGGAAAAAATCCAATGGAGGAAATTTTATACATCAGAAACACTAATAGAAAGAAGAATGACTTTGATGGAAAATGTTTAAGTAGATTGGACATTGCCAAGGAAATATTTCAGTAAGCTTAGAAAGATATACAAATAGAAACATCACAAATCAAACTGTGCATTTCATTTAACTTATACCACACTATAATTTACATATCTTTTAAAGCACTAAAGCTTGATTCAATTTATTCTGTTTAAAGCCATCATAATTTTTATTTGCTCAGTTAATTTGGGGAAATATTAATAGGGACAATTTTAAAAATATCTTATTTTCCTGAAATATTTCAAAATAAGCATGCAAACCCTCCCTTTTTTTCCCACACCTTGTGGTATGTGGGCTCTTAGTTCCCCAACCAGGGATCAGACCTGTGCCCCTCTGCAGTGGAAATGTGGAGTCCTAACCACTGGAACACAAGGAACTCAGGTTCCAATTTATTTCTTCTGGTTTTTTTTTTTGGTCCATCAGGTAATTAACTAGGTCGCGTTAATAAATGGCAGATTTGTGATTCAAACTCAAGACTCACTTCACAGTTTCTTGTATTAATCACTGCAATATATAATAATAATTCAGCATTAAATTAGTGATGTAAATAAAATTAAAAATATCATATAAAAACATGAAATTTGTTAAAAATTTCTATTACCTAGTTTCCTTATGTTGCAACATAAAGGATCATCTTAATCTTTCTAGTAATCTCACCAGGTTTCAGAATTAAAGTAGTTAATGTATAAAAAATCACTTGAATGTCACTTAATGTGTAACAAGAATTCAACACATACTCGATATTATTAATCCTAGTCCATGGAAGAGAAAGCTGTCATCATTAAATGTTAAGTAGCTGAGACACAATGTACTTGGGTATTGGTACAGAATTTGTGAATGGGGAAATTTTATGAAAGTTGAAGTTCCTATGACAATAAACATCCAGACATTCAGAGTACTTTAATCACGTGGACCCAGAGACTTGACTTGAACCCATGCAGAACAGTGCAGTGGTTAGAGACACAGGCTGTCTGGCTCTACTTCTACTGCTTATGTGACTTTGGACAGGTTGTTCAATCAAACACTGGCTTCTCTGAAAGGCAAGTATGGCCTCGTGATGAAAGGATTACTGTTTAGGGCCATATGTTCTGATTCAAACACTGATTCTAACTTGTACTAGCTTTGATTCCAACTTCTGGTGGGTTTCTTGAACTGCAGATATTTAAATCTTTGAAGTTTCCATCTCCATTTACTAGAGTAAATTTTCATCTTATTTAAACTGGTACACACATGAGTTCAGTTCAGTTCAGTCACTCAGTTGTGTCTGACTCTTTGCGACCCCATGAATCGCAGCACACCAGGCCTCCCTGTCCGTCACCAACTCCCAGAGTTTACTCAAACTCATGTGCATCGAGTCGGTGATGCCATCCAGCCACCTCATACTTTGTTGTCCCCCTCTCCTCCTGCCCCCAATCCCTCCCAGCATCAGGGTCTTTTCCAATGAGTCAACTCTTCACATGAGGTGGCCAAAGTATTTCAGTTTCAGCTTTAGCATCAGTCCTCCAATGAACACCCAGGACTGGTCTCCTAGAATGGACTGGTTGTATCTCCTTGCAGTTCAAGGGACTCTCAAGAGTCTTCTCCAACACCACAGTTCAAAAGCATCAATTCTTCGGCGCTCAGCTTTCTTCACAGTCCAACTCTCACATCCATACATGCCCACTGGAAAAACCATAGCCTTGATTAGAAGGACCTTTGTTGGCACAGTAACATCTCTGCTTTTGAATATGCTATCTAGGTTGGTCATAACTTTCCTTCCAAGGAGTAAGCATCTTTTAATTTCATGGCTGCAGTCACCATCTGCAGTGATTTTGGTGCCCAGAAGAAAAACGTCTGACACTGTTTCCAACTGTTCCCCCATCTATTTCCCAAGAAGTGATGAGACCAGATGCCATGATCTTAGTTTTCTGAATGTTCAGTTTTAAGCCAACATTTTCACTCTCCTCTTTCACTTTCATCAAGAGGCTCTTTAGTTCTTCTTCACTTTCTGCCATAAGGGTGGTGTCATCTGCATATCTGAGGTTATTGATATTTCTCCTGGCAGTCTTGATTCCAGCTTGTGCTTCTTCCAGTTCAGCATTTCCCAAAATGTGCTCTGCATATACATTAAATAAGCAGGGTGACAATATACAGCCTTGACGAACTCCTTTTCCTATATGGAACCAGTCTGTTGGTTCTTGTCCAATTCTAACTGTTGCTTCCTGACCTGCATATAGGTTACTCAAGAGGCAAGTCAGGTGGTCTGATATTCCCATCTCTTTCAGAATATTCCAGTTTATTGTGATCCACACAGTCAAAGGCTTTGGTATAATCAGTAAGGCAGAAATAGATGATTTTTCTGGAACTCTCTTGCTTTTGCGATGATCCAGCATATGTTGGCAATTTGATGTCTGGTTCCTCTTCCTTTTCTAAAACCAGCTTGAACATCTGGAGGTTCACGGTTCACATATTGCTGAAGCATGGCTTGGAGAATTTTGAGCATTACTTTACTAGTGTGTGAGATGAGTGCAATTGTGCGGTAGTTTGAGCAGTCTATGGTATTGCCTTTCTTTGGGATTGGAATGAAAACTGACCTTTTCCAGTCCTGTGGCCACTGCTGAGTTTTCCAAATTGGCTGGCATATTGAGTGCAGCACTTTCACAGCATCATCTTTCAGGATTTGAAATAGCTCAACTGGAATTCCATCACCTCCACTAGTTTTGTTCGTAGTGATGCTTCCTAAGGTCCACTTGACTTCACATTCCAGGATATCTGGCTCTAGGTGAGTGATCATACCATCATGATTATCTGGGCCATGAAGCTCTTTTTTGTACAGTTCTCCTGTGTATTTTTGCCACCTCTTCTTAATATCTTCTGCTTCTGTTAGGTCCATACCATTTCTCTCCTTTATTGAGCCCATCTTTGCATGAAATGTTCCCTTGGTACCTCTAATTTTCTTGAAGAGATCTCTGGTCTTTCACATTCTGTTGTTTTCCTTTATTTCTTTGCATTGATTGCTGAGGAAGGCTTTCTTATCTCTTCTTGCTATTCTTTGGAACTCTGCATTCTGATGCTTATACCTTTCCTTTTCTCCTTTGTTTTTCACTTCTCTGCTTTTCACATATGAGTAGTAAGGTCTAATAAAAGTAGAATTTGCCATGAAATTTAATAAAAAAAAATAGTAAAACATTTTATTTTATTATTATTATTTTTTAATTTAAATTTATTTATTTTCAGTCAGTTCAGTCACTCAGTCGTGTCCAACTCTTTGTTACCCCATGAATCACAGCACGCCAGCCCTCCCTGTCCATCACCAGCTCCTGGAGTTCACTCAGACTCACATCCATCGAGTCAGTGATGCCATCCAGCCATCTCATACTTTGTTGTCCCCTTCTCCTCCTGCCCCCAATCCCTCCCAGCATCAGAGTCTTTTCCAATGAGTCAACTCTTCTCACGAGGTGGCCAAAGTACTGGA
>NW_011495026.1:1546966-1549133 GCF_000754665.1 Bison bison bison | reverse complement strand
AGCCAACTTTTTCACTCTCCACTTTCACTTTCATCAAGAGGCTTTTGAGTTCCTTTTCACTTTCTGCCATAAGGGTGGTGTCATCTGCATATCTATAGTTATTGATATTTCTCCTGGCAATCTTGATTCCAACTTGTGTTTCTTCCAGTGCAGCATTTCTCATGATGTACTCTGCATACAAGTTAAATAAGCAGGGTGATAATATACAGCCTTGACGTACTCCTTTTCCTATTTGGAACCAGTCTGTTGTTCCATGTCCAGTTCTAACTGTTGCTTCCTGACCTGCATACAGATTTCTCAAGAGGCTAATTATTTTACAATATTGTGTTGGTTTTCCCATACATCAACATAAATCTGCCACGGTGGGGTGGATTTCCCATCCTGAACCCCCTCCCACCTCCCTCCCCGTACCATCCCTCTGGGCCATCCCAGTGCACCTGCCCCAAGCATCATGTGTCCTACATTGAACCTGGACTGGTGATTCATTTCTTATATGATATACAAGTCTCAATGCCATTCTCCCAAATCATCCCACTGTCATCCTCTCCCACAGAGTCCAGAAGACTGTTCTGTACATCTGTGCCTCTTTTGCTCTTTTGCATACAGGGTTATCATTACCATCTTCCTAAATTCCATATACATGCGTTAGTATACTGTATTGGTGTTTTTCTTTCTGGCTTACTTCACTCTGTATAATAGGCTCCAGTTTCATCCACCTCATTAAAACTGATTCAAATGTATTCTTTTTAATGGCTGAATAATACTCCATTGTGTATATGTACCACAGCTTTCTTATCCATTCATCTGCTGATGGGCATCTAGGTTGCTTCCATGTCCTGGCTATTATAAACAGTGCTGCAGTGAACATTGGGGTACACGTGTCTCTTTCAATTCTGGTTTCCTCAGTGTGTGTGCCCCGCAGTGGGATTGCTGGGTCATAAGGCAGTTCTATTTCCAGTTTTTAAAGGAATCTCCACACTGTTCTCCATAGTGGCTGTAGTAGTTTGCATTCCCACCAACAGTGCAAGAAGGTTCCCTTTTCTCTACACCCTCTCCAGCATTTATTGCTTGTAGACTTCTGGATCGCAGCCATTTTGACTGGCATGAAATGGTACCTCATTGTGGTTTTGATGTGCATTTCTCTGATAATGAGTGATGTTGAGCATCTTTTCATGTGTTTGTTAGCATCTGTATGTCATCTTTGGAGAAATGTCTATTTAGTTCTTTGGCCCATTTTTTATATAGTAAAGACATAAACTGCCCCAATATTAACTTGTATATTTTAAATAAGCACCCTCTATTTTGAAAATAAGGTTTCATGTTATTTTTTGTCTCTGCGTCTGGTTCCTCCTGTGGGGGAGACAACGTCATTGCATGAAGTGAAATGCTGAGAAGGCATTTTACATGCTTCATAAAATGTGCAGTTTTGTTTTGGTATCAATAAGTAAATTAATATAAAAAAAATCCTAATCTTGAAAAAAAAAAAAGCCTGTCATGTTGCTAATTGGTGAGTGAAACCTCTAGGTAAGATAAATTAGAACCCGTGTTGGTCTTTCATCTACAGAGATCTCCTGTGTACATGGACAGTGGTGAGTGCAGCACTCACTCCTCCTCCAACCCTCACATCAGAGGTGTGGTATCAGCCCCAGGGCTGTGCACAAAAAGGGACTTTAATCTGCCTTTGAATCATCATCAGTTTCTTCCTTTTTTAATTTTATTTTATTTTTAAACTTTACATAATTGTATTAGTTTTGCCAACTATCAAAATGAATCCGCCACAGGTATACATGCGTTCCCCATCCTGAACCCTCCTCCCTCCTCCCTCCCCATACCATCCCTCTGGGTCATCCCAGTGCACTAGCCCCAAGCATCCAGTATCGTGCATCAAACCTGGACTGGCAACTTGTTTCTTACACGATATTTTACATGTTTCAGTGTCATTCTCCCAAATCTTCCCACCCTCTCCCTCTCCCACAGAGTCCATAAGACTGTTCTATACATCAGTGTCTCTTTTGCTGTCTCGCACACCGGGTTATTGTTACCATCTTTCTAAATTCCATATACATGCGTTAGTATACTGTATTGATGTTTTTCCTTCTGGCTTACTTCACTCTGTATAATAGGCTCCAGTTTCATCCACCTCATTAGAACTGATTCAAATGTATTC
>NW_011495026.1:1538584-1546644 GCF_000754665.1 Bison bison bison | reverse complement strand
CATTTCTCTGATAATGAGTGATGTTGAGCATCTTTTCATGTGTTTGTTAGCCATCTGTATGTCTTCTTTGGAGAAATGTCTATTTAGTTCTTTGGCCCATTTTTTGATTGGGTCATTTATTTTTCTTGAGTTGAGCTGTAGGAGTTGCTTGTATATTTTTGAGATTAGTTGTTTGTCTTCCTTTTTTTGTTTGCTCTTCTCCCTGCCCTGTACCACTTTCCTAATAGAGTCTGTGATTTCTGCTATCTCCATGTGATTTGTCTGATGTTCCACAGTGTTCAAGTCACTATGTGTGTCATACCGATTTATTTTTTATTTTAAATGAAAATCTGATTAGCTATTTTACAAACATACCTACTCCTGGTGCATGGTTTATGCTTGGACCAATTGGATATTTTGAAAAATATCCATTTTTTTAACACAAAAAATAAAGGCAAGATCTGATCCTTTCCAACTCTAGGGACTTTGGACTGGAGGAGCCTAAGTCTTCAAATCCCCTATGTCCCATTTTTAATGATTATAAGATAATATCTTACATAAGAATTTTAGCATGCCTCTGCGTTAACTTAAAATATTTTTTAATATTTTATAAAAGTTCTAGTGAATCTTGGTTTAGATGAGAACTCATTGTCTATGGAGAGATGATTTTTATGCAGTAATTTTTATGTTCTTATGTACTGCTTACTTCCTGTGACAAAAGGTGAAACTGAGACAAGAACTCAAGAAATAGCTCCTTACCAAAAATGTTAAAAATTATCTCTGTTTTAGGTCAGGGTAACATTAGCACATTATGTTGTAAATGGGAGAGAACTTTCCATCCTCATTAAAAGTCGAGCTGTGCTGCTTCTGAAAGGTGATCTCAGTTTATGAGCATGATTTTCTTCTGTGTCTGAAGTTGTGGGTTTGCTCCAGTTCTTGTCCTTTGTATTCTCAGGAACTAGGCAAGGGAATCCTTCAATGAGGACAAGTTACTTGATGCTCTTTTCCTTGGATTATAAGGACAGTTCTAAGAAATAAGCTATTCCAAATCTTTTCAGTGCCATAATCCCTCTAGTTAACCATAAGAGCAAGGGGAAAGCCTTGGGTAGAGATAGAATAAGGTATAAAAGGAGTGTGTCCTGACACACAAACATCATTCCAAGTGGACTGTGTGTTAAAGACATTCTCTTTTTTTTAATTTCACCTTCTCCTATATGGTCATTTTCCTATGGCAGAACCATGCACCTCAGTGACTCATTCTAGAAGATAATTCCAGCCAGTTAATCAGAGTCCATCTCACTTTTTTTTTTTTTTTTTAGCTTACTTGCATAGTCTTTTCTCATGTTGGAACCTACATTCACCCAAGAAGGGACAATCTCCTTTCAGAGGAATGTCTTTGTAAAACCAGGGCCATACAAACTTTAAGATAGTAAAACAGAAAGTTTTTATTACATCCTTCACTCAGAATAATGGACATTTATTTTTCATACATTGCTACAACTAAAAGACCTCTTAGTGGAGCCATTGGAAAACAAAGGAAATCATTTTACTTTGATAAATACAACGATAATGTTAATATTCACTTATTTTTTACTATAAGTACAAACACAGGCAAAAGTATTTTTCACATATACCTTCTAAATCACTGCTAACAGTAGTTATCAGAAAACAAATGGAACTAAAATTTTACAGAAGAAAGGGGAGATTATTTTTTATAGTGGAAGAATAAGCAATAATGTAACTGAAATCAGCTGAATACATAACCTGGAATTCCACATTTGAATATTCTGTTTTGTGTTAGTGTGTATGTGTGTGTGTGTGTGTGTGTATGTGTGTGTGATTGTGAAAGTAATGTCTTAGAGAGCCATATCAGAATGTTATTACATGATTTATTAAAAAAATGTTATTATATAACTTCTAATAGATGAAGTTGTGATTATCATGGGATTTATGAAAAACACCTGTTTATGAGTAATCATTTTTTTAGTGATGCTATATTAAGCTAAATATGTTAAATTAAGCTTAAATGAATTTCTTTCATTTCAAGCATCAACATTAATCTACTTTGTAGATATGATGGTAATAATAAAATAAAATGTACCTTAAATATAAGGATAAGAAAAGGTTGAAAGTAAATGTATGGGAAGTTTCCTAGTGGTCTAGTAGTTCAGATTATGGGCTTTTCTTTTCATGGCCTGGGTTCAGTCCTGGTTGGGAACATAGATCCTGCAAGCCATGCAGCACAACCAAAAAAAGAAAAGAAAAAATAAAGAAAAAAAGAAATACACACACACACACACAATACAAATTGTGAATTAGCATACACTCATATGGATGTAAGAAATTCTTAGGTGGCAATGGTGGTAAAGAATGCGCCTGCCAGTGCAGGAGACTTAAGAGACACAGGTCCAATCCCTGGGTGGGTAAGATGCCCAGGAAGAGGGCATGGCAACCCACTCCAGTATTCTTGCCTGGAGAATCACATGGATAGAGGGCCCTAGCAGGCTATAGAATAGGATCACAAAAAGTCAGACACAACTGAAGTGACTTAGCAGGCATGCACGGACACATGGATATAAAATTTTAATTTTCAGAATTAAAAAGAGGAATAGAATTTCAAGATTATCATAGAGGATTCTATCATATATCTTTTAATAACTGCTATAACAGAAAAGAATTATCAGTAAATATTGAGAAAAGTTAGTGAATGAATGAATTTGACCTAAATGACTCAGAATACTTCTAAGAATTATAGAATACATGTTTGTATCAAAGATATATATATATATATGTATATATATACATATATGTGTGTACATATATATATCTTGGGCTACTTGCATTGAGTATAATAAATTTTAAATAATTAGTCTTATAGAAAATATATTACCAGTGGAATGGAAACTGGAAATGATAACATGGATACATTTAAAAAATCTTTATATTTCTAAACAGTTACATCAAAGAAGAAATAGTGGGATTAAATATGCTTTGAATTATATATAAATGATAACATGTGGTCTATTAAAACTTGTCATTTGTAGCTAAAGCCAGGTATATATTAATAACTTAAATATTATAGACAATGGAACAAATGCTATTTTAGTATTTAGCACTTCTTAGTAATAGTTGAGGAGAAGGCAATGGCACTCCACTCCAGTACTCTTGCCTGGAAAATCCCATGGATGGAGGAGCCTGGTGGGCTGCAGTCCATGGGGTCGCTAAGAGTCAGACACGACTGAGCGACTTCACTTTCACTTGTCACTTTCATGCATTGGAGAAGGAAATGGCAACCCACTCCAGTGTTCTTGCCTGGAGAATCCCAGGGACGGGGGAGCCTGGTAGGCTGCCGTCTCTGGGGTTGCACAGAGTCGGACACAACTGAAGCGACTTAGCAGCAGCAGTAATAGTTGAAAACTAAGTAGCTTAAACAACACAAATCTTCTATATCATACTCTTGCAGATAGGACATCTAGGAAGGCGTTAGAAAGATTCTCATCTCACATCTCTCCAGGCTTAAAATTAAACTTGGTGTATTTTCAGCAGTGGGGTCTTCTTCCAAGTTCATTGGTTGTTGAAAGAATTCTTTACTTCTCATAGGTCTGGGACCCTCCAGCTCCTGGAGGCTAACAACAACTCCCAGCAGAGCTTACTTCTCTACGGTATGATTGCTTTCTTTCTTCCATGACTGCAGGAGAATGTCTGTCACATTACCTGTTTAAAAATGGTTTATCTAATAGCCCAGGCCATTCTAGAATAATCTCCCATTTAAGTAATTCAAAGTTAGCTATGTCTGTGCATCATCTTGTCCAACTCTTTGCCACCCCATATACTCTAGCCTGCCAGGCTTCTCTCCCCATGGGATTCCTTGGGCAAGAATACTATAGTGGGTTGCCATTTCCTCTTCCAGGGGATCTTCCTGAACCAGGGATCAAACCCACATTTCTCGTGTCTTCTGCTTTGGTAGGCAGCTTATTTACCAACTGTGCTACCAAAATCAACTAACTTGTAGCATAATCATAGGCATGGTAAACCCTCTTGATTCTCTTGTCCTGCTGGATCACCTGTCCCACTCACACTTGAAGGAATGGGGGTTATACATGGCCTGTGTGTCTGGGACAGCCATCTTAGCATTCTGCCTGCTGTAGGCATTAATAATAAGGGGATATGTATTGTCAACATACTTATTCTAACATATTCAAATATTTGGATGAAAAGTATACTTAGAAAACAATTTTCCAAAATTGATAGAAGAAATTAAAAAATGCAAACAGTCCTATAACTTAAAGTAACAGACTTGGTAATAATTTCTTTTTAAAATTCACAATAAAAAGCCACAGCTCAGATAACATTACTATTGAATCTTTCAAAATTTTGGAAATAACATTCTCACAGAAACTATTTTAAGAAATAAGAAAATAAGTTCTCAACAATATTTTTCATGCCAACATAAATTTGAACTAAAAAGACAAGTTATTAAAAGACAATTACCTGGCAGTATCATTATGATTATAGATGCAAAAAGGATAAAATATGGGCAAATCAAATTCAGCTATATGTAAAGTAGATGCTGTATTGTGAACTGTTATAGACTGGATGTTTGAGTCCTCACCAAACTCTGCTTGAAATCTAATCCCTGGTGTGAACGTATATGAAGGTGGGCCTTCTACAAGTTGATTCAATCCTGAGGTCAAAGTCCTCAAGAATAGGGTTGGTGCCCTCTAGGTAAGAGGCCAAGTGAGCACCCTTGGCCCTTTCAGTCCTGTGAGGGTACAGTAAGAAACCTGCAGTCTCTGAAGCCGGAAGCACACCCTCCCTAGACTCCAAATCTGCAGGCAACCTCATCTTGGACTTCCCAGCCTCTGGAATGGGGAGAAATAAATTTATTTCATAAGCTATCTAATTTATTATTATTTTTTAATAGTATCTCAAATGAATTAAGAAAATGACCATTAGCCTAATTTCAAGAATAGAGTTCTTTATCATGTAAAAATGAACACAATCTCATATTTTTGATGCATTCAAAAGGAATAAAACAATATAATTATCTGGGACTTCCTTGGTGGTCTAGTGGCTAAGACTGTGCTCCCAGTGCAGGGGGCCCAGGTTCGATCCCTAGTCAGGGAACTAGATCCCACATGCTGCAATTAAAGATCCTGCATGCTACAACTAAGACCAGGTTCAGCCTGATGGATGGATGGATAGATGAGTAGATAGATGGGTAGATAGATGGTTAGATAGATGGAAAGATATAATTATCAGCTTGTATCTAAACAGAAAATATGTACATTCCCCATCTATTCATAATGCAAAATCAGCAAAATGAAATAAAAGTTGTCTTAAGTCAGGTTCCCTAGGAGGACCTGACATCCCTGAGGCAGGAACTCATATGCATGTGCTTTATTGAAAAAAATCTATTCTTAACAGAAAATCCTATAAAAGGGATAGAACAAAGGAAAAAAAAAAAAGTAGAGCAAATATGAGGTCTCTGGTAAAGCTTAGCTTTAGTATCGTTCACATGTAGCTTCTGGAATATAAATAGAGAAACTGATTTTTCCCTTTTGAAGCAAGATGTCTGGGGATCAATCATCCTATCATTCCCTTGTCTGCCACCTAAAGGAGCATAACCTCCTCCAGAGCATTCTTTTCTCTCTTTTTTTTTTTTTTCTTGGCAGCTTCCTTTAGCCAAATGCCATGCTTTGGAGAAGATTGCAAGGTTTATTCCTTATTAGCAGCCCCAGTACTCAGAGCAAAAAGGTTATTTGGGCTATGCACTAACCGTTTATTCTGGCGAGGGAACATCTTTAATGTGATAAAGTGTATCTAAAAAACCTTCAGAAACGGAATAATTAATGAGCAAGTGCTGTAATTTTTTACTTTTGGATCAGAAATGGATCAATAATGCACTTATCACCCTATTGTCTATTTTATAAGAATTAATAGATAAATTAGGGAAAAAATCGTAACCATAGAGCTGTATACAGTTGAGTATTGATAAATCTAATATTTTTCTAAAGAATAATTCAGAAGAATTATATCTTAAAGTAATATAAGATGATGAAAATTATCAAATTTCTTAATTTTTAATAATTTGATATACTTATTTTTGGCCATGCTGGATCTTTGTTGCTGTGCAGGCTTTCTCTCGTTGCAGTGAGTGGAGGCTACCCTATCATTGTGGTGTGCAGGCTTCTCATTGTGATGGTTTGTCTTGTTGCAGAGCATGGGCTCTAGGGTGCTTCGGCTTCAGTTGTGACTTGTGGGCCCAGTAGTTGAGGCTCTTGGGCTCAAGAGCATAGGCTCAGTAGTTGTGGCACATGGGCTTAGCTCCTCCATGGCAGGTGGGAAACTTCCTGGCCCTGGGATCAAACCCATGTCTCCTGCATTGGCAAGTGAACTCTTCACCATGGAGCCACCAGGGCAGACCCACACTTCTTAATTTAAAATAAACAAACAATATATTTTTTGGAAAATTATAATGAAAGAATGAGAATACCTCAGTAATTATTTCTATGAATAATTAGTAATTAAATGTATTTATCTAAAAGTTTCATATACTAGTGAAAAAGAAAAAAAAATATGAGCTGAAATCTATTGTAGCTATCATTTATTATGAAATAATTCAAACAAAGTATCTTTGTGGTATTTATTTTCAATGCAGTTTTATTCAATTTTATAAAAGACAACAAAATGATTTTACTCTAATTTTTAAAATTTAAGGACATTTGTAAAAAAAAATCACTTTCCATTCAAATTTACATATCAGTGTATATCAACACATATTTCTACATCTCTAGCTTCAATCTCGAAACTTGCTTTGCACATATAATCCTAAACTGAACCATCAGATTGCAATGAATATTGGATTAAGCACACTTAATATTCAGAGTTTTCTCACTAAGCTGAGGGAAATTCTAAATATATAAAGGATTAAATTTCAAGTCATAACTTAAATTCCTTAATTGTTGAAAAATGATATAATTGAAGGCTCTTACAGAATGTATATTCAAATAAGATTAAAATGCTGATTAAATGAAATTTCAGGTTTCTTTTTTTATGTGTATCATTAGATATGTATGTATGCATGTATGTACATATACAAAACTGCCTATCAAGGCATGGATTATGTATGTAACACATATACATATATACATACATGGAGGAAAATTACCAGATTTTGGAAGATAAATTCTTCCAGTTATTTATGTTGAAATGTATTCATGTATTCATTCAGTTCAGTCGCTCAGCCATGTCCTACTCTTTGCAACCCCATGAACCACAGCACACCAGGCCACCCTGTCCATCACCAACTCCTGGAGTCCACCCAAACCCATGTCCATTGAATTGGTGATGCCATCCAACCATCTCATCCTCTGTCATCCCCTTCTCCTCCTGCCCCAGTCCCTCCCAGCATTAAGGTCTTTTCAACTGAGTCAGCTCTTCACATCAGGGGGCCAAAGTATTGGAGTTACAGCTTCAACATCAGTCCTTCAAATGAACACCCAGGACTGATCCCCTTTAGGATGGACTGGTTGGATATCCCTGCAGTCTAAGGGACTCTCAAGAATCTTTTCCAACACTACAGTTCAAAAGCATCAATTCATCAGCACTCAGCTTTCTTTATAGTCTAAATCTTGCATCCATATATGACTACCAAAAAAACCACAGCTTGGACTAGACAGACCGTTGTTGACAAAGTAAAGTCTCTAATTTTTAATATGCTGTCTAGGTTGGTCATAACTTTCCTTCCAAGGAGCAAGTTTCTTTTAATTTCATGGCTGCAGTGATATTGGAGTGCCCAATAATGAAGCCACTATTTCCCATCTATTTGCCATGAAGCGATGGGACCAGATGCCATGATCTTCATTTTCTGAATGTTGAGCTTTAAGCCAGCTTTTTCACTCTCCTCTTTCACTTTCATCAAGAGGCTTTTTAATTGTTCTTCACTTTTTGCTACCAGGGTGGTATCATCTTCATATCTGAAGTTATTGATATTTCTCCCAGCAATCTTGATTCCAGCCTGTGCTTCTTCCAGCCCAGCATTTCTCATGATGTACTCTGCATACAAGTTAAATAAGCAG
>NW_011495026.1:1527187-1538484 GCF_000754665.1 Bison bison bison | reverse complement strand
ACATCAGGAAGTTCATGGTTCATGTATTGCTGAAGCCTGGCTTGGAGAATTTTGAGCATTACTTTGTTAGTGTGTGAGATAAGTACAATTGTGCAGTAGTTTGAACATTCTTTGATATTGCCTTTCTTTGGGATTGGAATGAAAACTGACCTTTTCCAGTCCTGTGGCCACTGCTGAGTTTTCCAAATTTGCTGGCATATTGAGTGCAGCACTTTCACAGCATCATCTTTCAGGATTTGAAATAGCTCAACTGGAATTCCATCACCTCCACTAGCTTTGTTCGTAGTGATGCTTCCTAAGGCCCACTTGACTTGACATTCCAGGATGTCTGGCTCTAGGTGAGTGATCACACCATCCTGATTATCTTGGTCATGAAGATCCATTGTGTACAGTTCTTCTGTGTATTCTTGCCACCTCTTCTTAATATCTTCTGCTTCTATTAGGTCCATACTTTTCTGTCCTTTATCAAGCCCATCTTTGCATGAAATGTTCCCTTGGTATCTCTAATTTTCTTGAAGATCTCTATAGTCTTTGGCATTCTATTTTTTCCCTCTATTTCTTTGTATTGATCGCTGAGGAAGGCTTTCTTATCTCTCCTTGCTGTTCTTTGGAACTCTGCATTCAAATGGGTATATCTTTACTTTTCTCCTTTGCTTTTTACTTCCCTTCTTTTCACAGCTATTTGTAAGGCCTCCTCAGACAGCCATTTCCTTTTTCACATTTTTTTTTCTTGGGAATGGTCTTGATTGCTGTATCCTGTACAATGTCACAAATCTCCATCCATAGTTCATCAGGCACTCTATCAGATCATGTCCCTTAAATCTATTTTCACTTATGAGTCACAATCATTTGTACACACTAAAACTTGAAAAAAATGTTTATGGTAGCTTTATTCATATTGCCAATACTTCAAAGCAGCCAAGATATCCTTTAATAAATGAATGGATAAATAAACTGATATATCTAGAGAATGGAATATTTTTCAGTGATAAAGGAAAATGGACTATCAAGTCATAAAAAGAGATGGAAAAGTCTTAAAAAAGGATTTTAAGAGAAAGAAAGAAATCTGAAGATGACCCACTGTCTGATTCCAAGTATGATATCTGTAAAAGCAAAATTCGAAAGGAAAAGTGTCAGGGATCCCAGAGTTTGGGGGAAGGATGGTTAAGTGGACCTCAGTTTAGGGGCTTCTGTGGTGGCTCAGAGGTAAAGAACCTGCCTGCAATGCCAGAGTTGCAGGAGAAATGAGTTTGATCCCTGGGTCAGGTAGATCCCCTGGAGTAGGGCATGGCAACACACTCTAGTATTTCTGCCTGTATTCTCTTACAGAGTACTCTCCTCTGTCCATGGATATAGGAGCCTGGCAGGCTACAGTCCATGGGGCTGCAAAGAGTTGGACACAATTTAAGTGACTTGGCACGCATGCACATACGGAGGGCAAGTTTAGGGCACAAACCATTCTCTGTGATACTATGATGATGGATACTTGTCATTATGTGTTTGTCAAAATCCATACAGTATATAACACAAAGCGTGAAACTTAATGTAAATTATTGACTCTAATGTATCAATAGCGGGTCATCAATTTTAACAATAGTACCATACGAATGCAAAATGTTTATAATACAAACAGTATATGCCTATGAGGGTAAGAGCGTGTATACATTCTGCTCAAGATTTTTGTGAACTAAACCATTATAAAGAATTCTAATCAAAAATAAAATGTGAAACAGGCAGAGTTGGTCTTCAATTTATTTTTAAAACAATACAGGTTCCCAATTTTTCTTTTCTTTCTTGTTTTCTTTTTATGATACCTATGAAGAATAGTGTCTCTTTGTTTTTCCAGGGCTAGCTGCCAACATTTATTAAATCCTCTCTGCCTCCTTTGAGATATTGCCTAATTATTGTACATTCTGTATCAAATTTTCATTTTCTTTTCAAACATCATTTCCTTCATTAGTATCAGTAAATACAAGCAGACATGTTTCCTGGAGTTTCAGATTCTCCTTATTGGACACTTTCTTTTAAATGACCACATGTCATTTCAAATTCAGCATATATTAAATAAGATAAATACCTTTCCCTCAAAATAAACAGTTCCATCTCACTACTCTATATATTCACTCTTATGTATTCTAAAGTTAGACATTGGCAAATGAGGTTGAATTTCCCCTTGTCCTTTCCTAAAGTAGCCAAACATACACTTGGTTTACTGTTTCTCAGAATGTCTCTCAATCAGTGTTTCCCAAATCTCCCTGTCATTATCTTACCTATTAACTCATTATCCCATGCCTGGATTGCTAAAATGGTCCTCTGGATAGCTTTCTGACTTTCAGTTTTGTCCATTCTTGTCTGTATTTCAGAAAGCAGTTAGATCAATCTTTAATAATAGATTAGTCTAACAATCTTCTTAAATTGTATCAGTGTTCCATCTCTAATATGGTCTTAGAGATCAACTGAATCAGATTTTTGCCAAACATGTCAAGCATATTCTTAAAGCTTCCATGCAATTTATACAATTTTTTTTTCTGAAATGCCTACCTTATTCTTGACATACTCCAAGTGTGAGAAATATATAAAGCACTTTTTGGTCAAATTTGAACATCAGATGATCAGTTTTTATTGCTGATATCTAGATTTTCTTTTTTAATCAACAGATAAGTTTTTTTTTTTCCCCTAATTCAGTTCACCAGATTTTTTACTCCTTTTAGACTTGGATATTAACTGTATTATTAGTGTCTTCATCCTGAATGCCTGTTGTTATAACTGAAGTTTAAGAGAAATTCTTCCTTTGCACTATACATTTCTGTTCTACTGTTGCAACTTCTGTTAATCAAAAAATAATGACTAAGCAGTTGATGTCAGCCTTTTTAATGTTAGAAAAATTAAGGAAGTTTGGAGGGAAATCAGTAGGTTAACAAACATTTGAAACACCTATGTAACAAAATTTAAAATCACAATTATGTTTTCCACCAAGTGGTTATTAGTAAATTTGAAAATTGTGTAGCTAAACCATAGAGGCTGGCTTATGTTGCAAAGACCATTTTACTCTGCAGACTTTAACAGAAATTGCTGTGAACTTTTATGCACTATATGTTAGTTGCTCAGTCATGCCCAACTCTTTGCAACGCCAGGGACTGTAGCCCACTAGGCTTCTCTCTTTATGGGATTTCCCAGGCATGAATACTGGAGTGGGTTGCCATGCTCTTCTCCAGGGGATCTTCCCGACCCAAAAATCAAACCCAGGTCTCCTGAACTGCAGGCAGATTATTTACTGTCTCAGCCACTGGGAAGCCCTTTTGTGCACTATAGCAATTCCCTTTTGAAATGACAAAGAACTTTAAAAAAATTAACCCTTAAGGACCTGATGTGCATTCTGTTTGAACAGTGTTTTGATTATGGCTAAAGGAGTATATATGGTAGTTTACCATAAATGATATCACTTCACAGGACAATATAGCTGCCCAGAAATGTCTTTTCTGGAAGAAAAACAATGACCTTAGCAAATATTTAAGAAGTAGTATGACTTTCAAGCAGTGATATCCCTTTAGAGCCCTTTTAAGCTTCAACCTTTTGTAGCACCAAATGGGGAAGGAAGGGTAAATGCATTTATCTTAATTATATTTAAATGGAGAAGTAATTTTATAAATCTTTAATTACCTAAGAAATGTATGGGTTAGTCTCATTAAATATTATTTTACATGGGATCAAAATAATCCAAATAGAATATTAACTTTTATGCCCTTTCATTTATGTTCTAAACAAAAACTGAATTTTCAGTGGGATGGCATACTAAGATGTCAGAGAGCAAACTAGGGAAGTTTCTAATAGAGAGGAATGAGAAGTGGAGGCATAAGAAATAGGCAGAGCTTTTATTTAAATGGGTAGAGCATAGGCATAGGAGTGTGTTGGAGGACAATGCTCTCTTAATGAAATCTGTTGGAAAGACTAAAGATCCTGGCACCAGGTTTTCCTTGAAGAACAAAAGCATGACTAAACCCTGGACATAGAACAATAGACTGGTTCCAAATCGGAAAAGGAATATGTAAAGGCTTATATTGTCACCCTGCTTATTTAACTTACATAGAGAGCCCATCATGCAAAATATCGGGCTGGATGAAGCGCAAGCTGGAATCAAGATGGCCAGGAGAAATATCAATAACCTCAGATATGCAAATGACATGACCCTTATGGTAAGTGAAGAACTAAAGAATCTCTTGATGAAAATGGCATTGAAACATGTGAAACGTCATGTATGAAACGAGATGCCAGTCCAGGTTCAGTGCACGATGCTGGATGCTTGGGGCTGGTGCACTGGGACGACCCAGAGGGATGATGTGGGGAGGGAGGAGGGAGGAGGGTTCAGGATGGGGAACACATGTATACTAATTAAATAATTTTCTATTAAAGAAAAAAAATGATAATAGTAAAAAAAAAAAGAAAAGAAAAGAAAATGAAAGAAATGAGTGAAAAAGTTGGCTTAAAACTCAACTTTCAGAAAACTAAGATCATGGCATCTAGTCCCATCACTTCATGGCAAATAGATGGGGAAACTGTAGAAATAGTGAGAGACTTTATTTATTTGGGCTCCAGAATTACTGCAGATGGTGACTGCGGCCATGAAATTAAAAGACACTTGGTCCTTGGAAGAAAAGCTATAACCAACCTAGACAACATATTAAAAAGCACAGACATTACTTTATCAAAAAAGATCCATTTAGTCAAAGCTATGGTTTTTCCAGTAGTCATGTATGGATGTGAGAGTTGGACCATAAAGAAAGCTGAGTGTGGAAAAATTGATGCTTTTGAACTGTGGTGTTGGAGAAGACTCATGAGAATTCCTTGGACTGCAAGGAGAATAAACCAGTCCATCCTAAAAGAAATCAGTCCTGAATATTCATTGGAAGGACTGATGCTGAAGCTGAAACTCCAACACTTTGGCCACTTGATGTGAAGAACTGACTCAGGGAAAAGACCCTGATGCTGGGAAAGATTGAGGGCGGGAGGAAAAGGGGATGACAGAGGATGAGATGGTTGGATGGAATCACCGACACAATGGACATGAGTTCGAGTAGGTTCAGGAGTTGGTGCTGGACAGGGAAGCCTGGCATGCTGCAGTCCATGGGATCGCAAAGAGTCAGACACGACTGAGTGACTAATACTTTCACTTCATTTTTCACAGTTTAGTAAATTAAAAACCCATCCTTCAAAAAAATCTTGAAAATTTAAAAGTATTCTGAGCAGTTTAACCATTGTTAGCCCAAACTAGAGAATATAATCCATTAAGCCATGATGAATCTTAATTTGCTGAAAAAATAAAAAAGAGGAGCTGTGGCACAACTAACAGAATTCTAGAGTTGGTCTACTGCCCTTCTAACCAAATATCTAATGTCTGGCTCTCATTGATCACGATCTTATTGGACTAAAAGGAATCTCCTATTCTCCCTCCTTCTTGAATTTCTAACTTTGTGGAGTGTCATACTGAAAAATGCGAGCACCTATATTGTTTCCTTTGTCAGAACCAGCACTCTACAAGAAAGCAACTCCCAGAATGCAGCACTCCATGCCCTTTCCTTCTCACCACTTGTAACTACTCATATCATGGTCTAGCTGTAGTGCATGGCCTCATGTCTATTTGTGCCCTAAACTTGATTGTTTTTGATTACTAATGTTTACAGAATGAGTAAATATAGAAATGTATGTATTGTGATAGAGTCTGAAGGGGGTGAATGATACAGCTCAAATAACTCAGAAAACAATGTATATTTTAAGAAATATAACTTACTGAATTTTGGTTATGAAAGCCTTGTTTCTGAGTTAGGAATTAACAATAATTTACAAATGAGATATACTTCTTTCTTGACATTTTCTTCATTGAAAGACACTGTTTTACATTTTTTTAGATTTTTATGTATTCTGAGTCCAGAGAATTATTGATAGCTATTCTAGATTTCCAGATTAATTTCAATATTCCATGTCTTTGTGTATTTTCATACACATTTCAATTGTAAGAAGGAGGCAAAGTTAGACTTCCATTGACATCCTAATTTGGATGTCCCAGTATTTATGTGCAAACCTTGCTTTGCTGGAGTCATTTGTAATACTTAGCACATTGACCACTCTTTCTAGCAGTTTGCTACTGTCTTTTCATTTTCCTCCTCTGTTCCTTTAGGGATTGCATTATCCCTTAAAATAATTGGTCACTGTAGACTTACCTTTTTTCTGGCTACTCTTACTAGTTAGCTTGAACCCAACCTCTTTTAATTGAGATCACGTACCTAGTCTTGAGACTTAATGAAGCTCAAATAATTTGTCTTGTTGCAGAAAGAATTCTATGAGAGGCAAATTTATAGGTAAGAAGTGGATTTATTTAGAGAGTTACACACTCCACAGACAGAATGTAGTTTACTTCAAAAGATGAGAGCAGCCCCAGGACATGGGATTGTCTCAGAAAGTGGGAGCAGCCAAGGCTAAAAATACCCCACAGACAGAGTATGGGACATCTAAGAAGGAAAAAGCCTCCCAAATATGGAGTGGCTAGTTTTTATGGGCTGGGTAATAAGTGAGAGGATTATTCCAACTATTTTGGAGAAAGGATGGACATTTCCAGGGACTGGGCCACAGTCCACTTTTTGACATTGATGATTGTCCTTTGAACCATCATAGCTCTGGTGGGTGTGTTATGGTAGATGTTAATATTTTGCAATAAGCATATAATGAGACTCAAGGTTTACTGGAAGTTGAATCTTCTGCCATCTTGGACCTAGGTGGTCTAACCAGTTTATGTTGTATCTTCAAGGGCTGTGTCATTCTTTTAAAGGTTGTGTCTTTCCCCTTCCCCCCTGTTTTAAGCTCATCCATTTAATTACAATCATAGCTGTAATTAATGACCATATGCCATTGATCCCTTTAACTATATCTCAAGCTAAAGAATGTCTAATTAACTCCAGAATGTCATACCTCTCAAATATACTTCCTCTTCTTTATTCTCACTGGCCATGCTTTCATTCAGATCATTAATGTCTCTTTCCTGTGTTAGCACAACTGCTTCCTAGATGACTATAAAGTCTTTAGATTGGCAGTCCAACATTTCATTCTTTGTCTTGCTTGTCAATGATTCCTCCAAAATAAACTGTTTTTAAGACTTTAAAGTCATTCTGTTTTTTTTTTTTCCTAATTCTTTCTAGAAAAAAAAAAAATATGTGGCTCATCATCATGACAAACAAGGGTGTATGTAATGAGCTCTTTAGTGGCAGTTCTACCATTCATTACATAAATGGTTATGCTCTCTTTTGGTTCTTTGCTTCTGTCTCTTGCCCAGGATGCACATAATTCTTTCTACCTGCTTGATATTTTCAAAGAGAATCATAACTGGACAGAACTTCAAGCAGAGAAGGCAAATTTTATTCAGCACCATTGCACTAGGGGAAAACAGACACCAGTATAGAATTGGGCTCTATTCTAAGTGCATCAGGGCAAATGTGGGTTTAAAGCCAAGGAGCAAGGGGTCTACTGTATAGAAAATTACTAAGAGGAAGCATCAGATATATGGGTGGGTGGCATAGATTCTGGCTGAACTAACATAGTAGGAGTTCTGCTGAAGACAAATCAGGGTGATTGGGTACCAAGAGTGAGAAGCGAGAAATTTTAACTAGTGGGGAGTTTGTAATTTCCCTGGTTCTGTCTCACCGCATCAAAAGTTTGAAGCCACAGGATGACCAGTGTTATAGCTCAGTTTTATTTAGAAAGCAAAGGAAAATACATCCTCTAGGTGTGAGGGCGGGCCGACCCAAAAGATGCGAAGAGAAGAGAAGCCCCTGGCTCAATTCTGGCTCCTCTTTTTATATGTTTTTTTTTTCTCCTCCTCTGAACCTGCCCTATGTAAATTGGGCTCGCCAGGAGGGCTGTTTGTTTTACCTGAGGTCCTCACTTGGGTCCTCTGACCTTCCTTTGTTCTATTTTCGCAGACTTTTCCCATCTTTGTCTTTTAGCTACTGCCATTTTGGACTCCTTTTTCCTATTCTAACTACCTAACATAACAAATCAAGAGTGATCAGATAGCAAAGATAAGGAGATTCTTGCAAACTGACTTAGCAGGGTTCTTGCTAAAACTGTATGTTGCAAGAAGTGCACAGAGGGGCCTACATAAAGGTTTAGGAGCCTTACTAAAATTTGGTCAAGCTAAGCATATTTGTCAGTGCCTACTCATTACATGAGACTGATCTTGGGTAACATTTTTTTGGGTAAAATTTTCCTTGAGCTTTCCCCCATCAGAACCAGTACATGTTTCTATTAAAGCCTATATTGTAAAGCCTACATTGCAAAGCAGTCTTTTGCTAAAATTTATGCAGTCTTTTCTACAACTAAACTATCAGTTATTTGGAACATTATCTGTCTTGGGTTCTCAATGCCGGGCACAGAATATGACACTTAGCAGATGCTGTATAGTTGTTTTTTTTGTTTGTTTGTTTGTTTTTTAATAACAATTTTAAAAAAATGGAATGATACTTAAATTAGTATGAGTGAGAACATGTTTTTCACTACATAGTTTTAGAAAGAAATATGAAAGTAATAAAGAAATAGAAAAGGAAAATAATATTTGATGAAATCAAATCTCTTCTAAGTTATACTTTTACACATAACTCCTCTGCTTAAGTTGCTTAAATATATATGAGCAATGATTTGTCTTATATTCATAATAGTTTTGTGCGTTTGCATATTATTATGACACAATTCATATTTCAGTAGTTTGTGACAGAAATCTGGTATTTGTAGTAGCCACAATGCTAAGGAAATGTATTCATGTTAGATATTTTAAATCGGTAGTTAAATACTTGCTACTTATTGGATTTTCTTACCTGCTGCTGCTTACAAATATGCTGATGATTTGCAGTGGTAGGAAAGATCTCCACATATCTTTATGCATGGAGCCAGATGGCCTTGCACAACGACCTTTGCCCAATGCTGTTAGCATCCAGGGGAGCTGAGCAGCTCTGGCTCATTATCCACAACCAGATGTTTTCTACTTCTCTATCACTATTGCTAAGTGGCAGTTAATGTCTAGCACAATGAGTATTTGCTTGAACCTATGATCCATGAAATGCTGTCTCTTAAAATACAAATACCACCTACTGGCAGAAACTTCTCTCTGTGAATTTGTAATGCACTCATTCTCCTTTATTAGAAATCCTGCTATAATCTTAGTGATATTTTATTTAAAATTTTTATGTCTTTCTCAGCTGGCAGCAAGCAAGGATATTTCAGCCTAAGAAAGAATAAAGTTATAAATACAAATAATTCAAGAATTTCTTCTGAATATTCATTGTTTAAAAAAAATAATCACAATGTATTAGCTCCATAAATATGACACAAATGTCTAATTGTCCCATCACTTTCCTGAAATCCTGATACCAAGAGAGTAAAAACTATTTTAGTTACTAGAAGCTCTAGGCTCTGCTGGGGTAAATAGTCAGTTTTCCCTCAGTTTGGCTAATGAAAGTCAGTCAGTCAGAATTTGACCTATTCTGGATAAAGTGATAAAGCTGAAATCACAGAAAGACTTTCAGGATATGCTGACATACTTAGGGTATGGGGTGCAGTATATATATATGTACCTCACTTTGTGCTAAACCAGGCAATATATGAAATCCTATGTCTGACATGAATTTTTTCAGAGTTTTCTCTTAAGGGCTTCCACAGTATCTGTGTGAATGCATGCCTGCTCAATTGTTCAGTCATGTCTGACTCTTTGCGACCCCATGGACTGCAGCACACCAGCCTTCCCTTTCCATCACCAACTCCCAGAGCCTAGTCAAACTCATCTCCATTGAGTCAGTGATGCTATCCAACCATCTCATCCTGTGTCATCCCCTTCTCCTCCCACCTTCAATCTTTCCCATCATCAGGGTCTTTTCCAATGAGTCTGTTCTTCACATCAGGTGGCCCAAGTATTGGAGTTTGAACTTCAACATCAGTCCTTCCACTGAATATTCAGGACTGATTTCCTTTAGGATGGACTGGTTTATTCTTCTTGCAATCCAAGGGACTCTCAAGAGTCTTCTCCAACACCATAGTTCAAAAGCATAAATTCTTTGGGGCTCAGCTTTCTTTACAGTCCAACTCTTACATCTGTGCATAACTATTGGAAAAACCATAGCTTTGAATAGATGGACCTTTATTGGCAAAGTAATGTCTCTGCTTTCTAATATGCTGTCTAGGTTGGTCATAACTTTTCTTCCAAAGACCAAGTGTCTTTTAATTTCATGGCTGCAGTGACATCTGCAGTGATTCTGGAGCCCCAAAAATTAGTCTCTCAATGTTTCCATAGTTTCCCCATCTACTTGCCGTGAAGTGATGGGACCAGATATCATGATCTTAGTTTTTTGAATGTTGAGTTTTAAGCCAACTTTTTCACTCTCCTCTTTTACTTTCATCAAGAGGCTATTTAGTTCTTCTTCACTTTCTGCCATAAGGGTGGTATCATCTGCATATCTGAGGTTATTGATATTTCCCCTGACAATCTTAATTACAGCTTGGGCTTCATCCAGTCCAGCATTTCACGTGATGTACTAGGCATGTAAGTTAAATAAGCAGGCTGACAGTATCCAGCCTTGATGTACTCCTTTCCTGATTTGGAACCAGTCTGTTGTTCCATATCCAGTTCTAAATATTGCTTCTTGATCTGCATACACATTTCTCAGGAGGCAGGTAAGGTGGTCTGGTATCCTCATTCTTGAAGAATTTTCCACAGTTTGTTGTGTTCACACAGTCAAGGCTTTGGTATAGTCAATAAAGCAGAAGTAGATGTTTTTCTGGAACTCTTTTTTGATGATCCAACGGATGTTGGCAATTTGGTCTCTGGTTCCTCTGCCTTTTCTAATCCATCTTGAACATCTGGAAGTTCACGGTTCACGTACTGTTGAAGCCTGGCTTGGAGAATTTTGAGCATTACTTTGCTAGCATGTGAGATGAGCGCAGTTGTGCAGTAGTTTGAATATTCTTTGACATTGCCTTTCTTTGTGATTGGAATGAAAACTGACCTTTTCTAGTCCTGCGGCCACTGCTGAGTTTTCCAAATTTGCTGGCATATTGAGTGCAGCACTTTAATAGCAACATGTTACTGTACAAAATACAAAACTGTAACCACATGCAGAGATGTGACCTTTGTGATTTGCCCCCTAATTGAGGCCTGCTAAAAATGCTGTTTTCATATGACCCACTGTGGGTTTTGTAAGAATTGGGTTCTTCTTTTTTGAATTAAATATGATGCTGATATTATATATATATATATATATATA
>NW_011495026.1:1525108-1527021 GCF_000754665.1 Bison bison bison | reverse complement strand
TTGTTTAATTTGCCTTAGACTTACAGGCAAAACATTAGTTTGTTCCTCATGTGTAAAACCATGATCATCCCTAAGCAAAGCTAACCATGTGTAATAACTCAGTTCCTCTAGAAGCAGAGACAGAGATACAGTTTCAAGTGTTAATACTTCAGAAGTTGCAATGCTAGGGGTGATGAGAGTGGGGAGAAACAAAGTAAGGAAATAAATGCGGCAATATACTCCTGTAAGCTTACCCACCTGACTACTGCTACAGTATGAGCTGCAAAAAGATATAGGAAGCTGTTTCTCAGGTGTGTTTGCTCAGTGTGTAAGCTGATCTAGAAAGTTTGTAAACAGAAAATTATACTTAGCAGTATTTTGTAGAGAGGAAGGAGTTAGTGGAAGTAAAGCAGCTCTGATCCTCCCTGATCGCTCCTTTGCATTTAGTCAAAGTATGTCGTAGGAAGTTAGCATTCCAGGTTACATAATCTTGTTCCTCAGAGGTTGGTCAGACACCATGCTGTGGTAGATTTCATTTACATCTAGACATGGATGGGTGATTTGTTTCATGTTTCACGAAGTGTACACCCATGGCGGATTCATGCTGATATATGGCAAAACCAATACAGTATTGTAAAGTAATTAGCCTCCAATTAAAATAAATAAATTTAAATTAAAAAAAAGAAATGAAAAGCAGAGATTGTTGATACAGGAGATCTGAGTATGTGTTCAATGTATGTTTCATAAATATTCCTCCTGGCTATTTCTGCAGTAATGAATTCTAATGGATAAATGCTACATGTGATAGGTCTTGGTTTTTAATATCCCTGTTTCTCACACTAGACTCCAGGGTCCTTGAAAACTTACAAGGTTCCTGATGTTGCCGCATCAATGCTTAGCTGAGTGCCTAAAACATAATAGGTACAGAGTAAATAACTCTTGAATTAATGGTTACTTGAATGAGGTAGAAAGCAGAGAGATGGTAATCTTCACACTGGAAATAGTTTAAGTAGCAATGGAATCTGGGTATTATGTTCTAAGAACAGAAAAGTAGAGAACATTAATTCTTTAGACCTTAAGACAGACATTTGATGCCAGTTTGTTTTACTCTTCAGAGTATTTTCTCTCTTCTGTTTTACTCAGGATAGACTCCAAATGGAATTTAAGAAATTGTCAAAAGCCTATTTATCACCATTTGTGAAATTTGAATAGAGTTCTGAAGTGACCTTGAAAACAAAGGAAGGATTCACTTTCCTTAGGGTATCAGTTAGCTGGGCTATTATCAGTGTCCTCTAATTAGAAGTATAAAATCATCTATTTATGAAAAACCAACCAAGCAACAAACATTCTGTACTTCCCACAAGAAAACTATATAGTAGGTTAAGAGATGAATTTAAAAATATATATATTTAGTATTCCTGTATTCCTTAATAACTTTACTTTCTATTTGTGGACTATCCAAATTTTAAGGGTCTTAAGAGCCAGTGGGGATGGACCCATTTCAGAGCACTGGTTGGAAAAATAAAACTGAATAGGAGCAAGGAATTTAAGACTATGATTTATGACTAAACTCTATGTCCTTTTGCATATTGACAACCCCACTAGTATATCTAATAAATATCTCAAATGTAACATATCTATTATGTGTAGTCCTAATTCCTAAACTATACCACATATAATAAGGAAAGTAGGATTTCATAATTGGAGACAACTTCTTAAATTTAGCATATTTAATTTTAATGAAAATAAATTACTTTTCAATTATATCACTGGTATATAAACTTTATATATCACTTTATATCACTTTATATAGCACTTTATATCACTGGTATATAAAGTGCTGCACTCAATATGCCAGCAAATTTGGAAAACTCAGCAGTGGCCACAAGACTGGAAAAGGTCAGTTTTCATTCTAATCCCAAAGAAAGGCAATT
>NW_011495026.1:1523541-1525008 GCF_000754665.1 Bison bison bison | reverse complement strand
GAATGGGACCTAATTAACCTTAAAAGCTTCTGCACATCAAAGGAAACTATCAGCAAGGTGAAAAGACAGCCTTCAGAATGGGAGAAAATAATAGCAAATGAAGCAACTGACAAACAACTAATCTCAAAAATATACAAGCAACTCCTACAGCTCAACTCCAGAAAAATAAATGGCCCAATCAAAAAATGGGCCAAAAAACTAAATAGACATTTCTCCAAAGAAGACATACAGATGGCTAACAAACACATGAAAAGATGCTCAACATCACTCATTATCAGAGAAATGCAAATCAAGACCACTATGAGGTACCATTTCACACCAGTCAGAATGGCTGTGATCCAAAAGTCTACAAATAATAAACGTTGGAGAGGGTGTGGAGAAAAGGGAACCCTCTTACACTGTTGGTGGGAATGGAAACTAGTACAGCCACTATGGAGAACAGTGTGGCGATTCCTTAAAAAACTGGAAATAGAACTGCCTTATGACCCAGCAATCCCACTGCTGGGCATACACACTGAGGAAACCAGAAGGGAAAGAGACACGTGTACCCCAATGTTCATTGCAGCACTGTTTATAATAGCCAGGACATGGAAGCAACCTAGATGCCCATCAGCAGATGAATGGATAAGAAAGCTGTGGTACATATACACAATGGAGTATTACTCAGCCATTAAAAAGAATTCATTTGAATCAGTTCTAATGAGGTGGATGAAACTGGAGCCTATTATACAGAGTGAAGTAAGCCAGAAGGAAAGCACCAATACAGTATACTGAAGCATATATATGGAATTTAGAAAGATGATAACAATAACCCTGTGTACGAGACAGCAAAAGAGACACTGATGTATGGAACAGTCTTATGGACTCTGTGGGAGAGGGAGAGGGTGGGAAGATTTGGGAGAATGGCATTGAAACATGTAAAATATCATGTATGAAATGAGATGCCAGTCCAGGTTCAATGCACGATACTGGATGCTTGGGGCTAGTGCACTGGGACGGCCCAGAGGGATGGTATGGGGAGGGAGGAGGGAGGAGGGTTCAGGATGGGGAGCACATGTATACCTGTGGTGGATTCATTTTGATATTTGGCAAAACTAATACAATTATGTAAAGTTTAAAAATAAAATTAAATTAAAAAATAATAATAGAAAAAATAAAAACTTTGTAAACAATTAAAAAAAAATAAAGAATGCTCAAACTAATGCACAATTGCACTCATCTCACTCGCTAGTAAAGTAATGCTCAAAATTCTCCAAGCCAGGCTTCGGCAATATGTGAACCGTGAACTTCCTGATGTTCAAGCTGGTTTTAGAAAAGGCAGAGGAACCAGAGATCAAATTGCCAACATCCACTGGATCATTGAAAAAGCAAGAGAGTTCCAGAAAAACATCTATTTCTGCTTTATTGACTATGCCAAAGCCTTTGACTGTGTGGATCCCAATAAACTGTGGAAAATTCTGAAAGAGA
>NW_011495026.1:1522976-1523156 GCF_000754665.1 Bison bison bison | reverse complement strand
TAATAACAACCTCAGATATGCAGATGACACCACCCTTATGGCAGAAAGTGAAGAGGAACTCAAAAGCCTCTTGCTGAAAGTGAAAGTGGAGAGTGAAAAAGTTGGCTTAAAACTCAACATTCAGAAAACGAAGATCATGGCATCCGGTCCCACCACTTCATGGGAAATAGATGGGGAAAC
>NW_011495026.1:1504897-1522852 GCF_000754665.1 Bison bison bison | reverse complement strand
GGCTGGGAGGGATTGGGGGCAGGAGGAGAAGGGGACGACAGAGGATGAGATGGCTGGATGGCATCACTGACTCGATGGATGTGAGTCTCAGTGAACTCTGGGAGTTGGTGATGGACAGGGAGGCCTGGCGTGCTGCGATTCATGGGGTCGCAAAGAGTCAGACACGACTGAGTATCTCATCTGATCTGATCTGATATAAACTTCATCATAGTTCATACCACTACATTAACTTTGGAGATCAATTAATTCAGCCTTAGTATTTCCTACTGTAGGAGACAATACCTAATGCATGTGTGTTTGTGTGACTGAGATGTGTTAATAAATAATATGGCCAGTGTACCATAAAACTGTAATAGAAACCTGACTTTCTTATGTTTACTTTTAGCATTTCATTGCAAACCAGAGCAAATTATAATTTCATGTAACTATGGATCATTGCTGGTATGTTGTTGTTACTGTGTTGTTATTATATTCCATTCTTTATCCTTTTATTATATTTTATTTTTATTTTTTTAAATTGTATTTTATTTTTTAACTTTACAACATTGTATTGGTTTTGCCATATATCAAAATGAATCCGCCACAGGTATACATGTGTTCCCCATCTGGAACCCTCCTCCCTCCTCCCTCCCCATACCATCCCTCTGGGTCATCCCAGTGCACCAGCCCCAAGCATCTAGTATCGTGCATCGAACCGGGACTGGCAACTCGTTTCATGTATGATATTATACATGTTTCAATACCATTCTCCCAAATGATCCCACCCTCTCCCTCTCCCACAGAGTCCAAAAGACTGTTTATACATCAGTGTCTCTTTTGCTGTCTCGTATACAGAGTTATTGTTACCATCTTTCTAAATTCCATATATATGCATTAGTATACTGTATTGGTGTTTTTCTTTCTGGCTTACTTCAATCTGTATAATAGGCTCCAGTTTCATCCACCTCATTAGAACTGATTCACATGTATTCTTTTTAATGGCTGAGTAATACTCCATTGTATATATGTACCTTCTTCTTTTAAGCTTCTTTTTCTTCATTTCCTGTAATTTTTCCCTATTTACTCCTGTTCTATCTTGAATCAAAGACATTTTTGCCCACCTATCAAGGAATGAACATGCATTCCTTGATGTTGAATTGTTGTTCAGTTGCTACTTTTCCAAGTCTTTGCAGGTTCATATACTGTAGCATGCCATGCTCTTCTGTCCTCCACTATCTCCCAGAGTTTGCTCAAGTTTATGTGCATTGAGTTGGTGATGCTATCTAACCATTTCATCTTCTGCCACTCCCGTCTTGTGCCTTCAATCTGTCCCAGCATCTTTTCCAATGAGTCAGCTCTTTGCATCACGTAACCAAAGTATTGCAGCTTCAGCAACCATCCTTCCAATGAATATTCATGGTTGATTGCCTTTAGAATTGACTGGTTTGATATCTTTGCAATTTTTATTTATTTATATCTTGCAGACTACCAAGAGTCTTCTCCAGCACCACATTCGAAAGCATCAGTTCTTTGATGTCCAGCCTTCTTTATTGTCCAACTCTCACATCCATACATTGCTACTGGAAAAACAATAGCTTTGACTACACAGATCTTTGTCAGCAAAGTGATATCTCTGCTTTTAACATGCTGTGTAGGTTTGTCATAACCTTCCTTCCACAGAAGGAAGTCTTTTAATTTCATGGCTGCAGTCACCATCTGCAATGATTGTGGAGCCTAAGAAAGTAGTTTGTCACTGCTTCCAATTTTTCCCCTTCTATTTGCCATGAAGTGATGGGACCTGATGCCATGATCTGAATTGCTTGAATGTTGAATTTTAAGCTAGCTTTTTCACACTCTTCTTTCACCCTCATGAAGAGGCTCTTAGTTCCTCTTCATTTCTGCCACTGGAGTGGTATCATCTGTATATCTGAGGTTATTGATATTTCTCCCAGCAGTCTTGATTCCAGCTTGTGATTCATTCAGCCAGGCATTTTGCATGATGTACTCTGCATATAAATTAAATAAGCAAGGTGACAATATACAGCCTTGATGTACTCCTTTCCCAATTTGGAAACGTTCTGTTGTTCATTTTTGGTTCTAATTGTTGCTTCTTGAGCCACATACAGATTTCTCAGGAAACTCGTTAACATGGTCTGAGACTCCCATCTCTTTAAGAATTTTCATTTGTTATGAGCCACACAGTCAAAGTTTTTAGCGTAGTCAATGAAGAAGAAGTAGATTTTTTCGAATTCCCTTGCTTTTTCTGTGATCTGGTAGATGTTGGCAATTTGATCTCTGGTTCCGCTACCTGTTCTATATCCAGTTTATGCATCTGGAAGTTCTCAGCTGACAAACTTCTGAAGCCTAGCTTGAAGGATTTTGAGCATATTCTTGCTAACATGTGACATGGGTACAATTGTACAGTAGCTTATCCATTCTTTGGCATTCTCTTCATTGGGATTGAAATGAAAACTGACCTTTTCCAGTCTTGTGGCCACTACTGCATTTTCCAAATTTGCTGACAGATTAAGTGCAGCACTTTAACAGCATCTTTTAGGGCTTTAAATAGCTGAGCTAGAATTCTGTCACATCCACTAACTTTGTTTGTAGTAATGCTTCCTAAAGCCCATTTGACTTCACACCCCAGGGTGTCTGGCTCTAGGTGAGCGACCGTACCTTCCTGGTTATCTGAATCAGTAAGACCTTTTTGTAGAGTTCTTCTGTGTATTCTTGCCACCTCTTCTTAATCTCTTCTGTTTATGTTAAGTCTTTACTGTATCAGTCCTTTATTTTGGCCATCCTTGCATTAACTATTCCCTTGATATCTCCAGTTTTCTTGAGAGATCTCTAATTTTTCCAGCACTATTGTTTTCCTCTATATCTTTGCATTGTTCAGTTAAGAAGGCCTTCTCATCTCTTCTTTCACTCTCTGGAACTCTATATTCAGTTGGGTATATCTTTCCTTTTCTCTTTCACCTTTCACTCTTCTTTCCTCAGCTCTTTGTAAAGCCTCTTCATACAACCACTTTGTCTTTTTGCATTTTTTCTCTTGGCAATGGTTTTGGACACTGCCTCCTGCACATTGTTACAAACCTCTCTCCATAGTTTTTCAAACACTCTGTCTTCCTCTTCCAGATATAACCCCTTGCATCTATTCATCGCCTCTGATATAAGGGATTTTATTTAGTTTATAACTGAATGACCTGGTGATTTTCCCTACTTTCTTCACTTTAAGCCTGACTTTTGCAATAAGGAGCTCATTATCTGAGCCAGTCAGCTCCAGGTATTGTTTTTACTGACTCTGTAGAGCTTCTCCATCTTTGACTGCAAAGAACATAATCTGATTTCAGTATTGACCATCTGATGATGTCCGTGTGTAGAGTCATCTCTTGTGTAAAGGACATCTGTTTTTAGTGTTAATTCTAGAAGGTGTTGTAGGTCTTCATAGAATCTTCAGCTTTGGCATGAGTGGTGGAACACAGACTTTGATTACTGTGATGTTGAAGGGTTTTCTTTGGAAATGAACCAAGATCATTCTGTTGTTTTGAGATTGCAATCAAATACTGCATTTTGGACTCTCTTGTTGACTGTGAGGGCTACTCCACTTCTTCTAAGGGATTCTTGCCCATAGTAGTAGATATAATGGTCATCTGAATTAATTTCTCTCCTTCCCATCTATTTTAGTTCATCGATTCCTGGGATGTCCATGTTCACTCTTGCCATCTTCTGTTTAATAACATATAGTTTACCTTGATTCATGGACCTAACATTCCAGGTTCCTGTGTAATATTGTTCTTTAAACCATCAGACTTCACATACATCCCCAGGCACATTCACAGGTGAGCATCATCTCTGCTTTGGCCCAGCCACTTCATTCTTTCTGGAGCTATTTGTAACTTTCCCCTATCTTCCCCATTAGCATATTGGACACCTTCTGACCTGGGGGGCTCATCTTCCAGTGTCGTATCTTTCTGCATTTTCATACTGTCTGTGGCATTCTCTAGGCAAGAATACTAAACTGGGTTGCCATTTCCTCCTCCAGTGGACTGCATTTTATCAGAACTCTTCACTATGACCTGTCTGTCTTGGGTGGCCCTGCACAACATAGTTTGATTGAGTTACACAAGCCCCTTCACCATGACAAGGCTGTAATCCATGAAGGGGTTATGCTGAATGATTTAATATAACTCTTCAGGGTTTTTAAGAATAGTACCAAGTTCTTGTATACTGAAGCAAATTCTGAGAACATACTCTAATGATAGCAAATGCATCAAAATGATGAAACTCTCTATGCAAACCATGGGGAAAATCTATAACAATCAGTTCCACAAGAGGTTAACTTTTAGTACTTAGATCAAAGATTCAACATTTTAATACTTCCCCATGGCTATGAAGCTTTAGGAGTTGGAAATACTCTTCAGATTAACTGAAATTAAAAGAGTACCTACTAACTTACCTTGGGCTTTCCAGATGGCACTAGTGTTAAGAACCTACCTGCTAATACAGGAGATGAAAGAGACATATGTTTGATCTCTGAACAATGAAGATCTCTTGGAGAAAGAAATGGCAACCCACTCCAGTATTCTTTACCCAAGAATTCCATGAACAGAGGAGGCTGATGGGCTATAGCCCATAGGGTTTCAAACAGTCAGACATGACTAAAGTGACTCAGCATTCATGCAAGGAAGTGTTTTCTTAGTACTTTGTGTTTAGCAGCAAAGGAAAACTTGCTCTCTGAGCACCAGTAGACTGTGACAATGGGTGATTGCATTTCCATGTGATTAACATTTTATATTAAAAGAAAGAGTGCCCAATGGAGGTATGAGTGTGAGGTAGTTGCAAGAGATTCCTTTCCAGTCCCAACTCTTTGCTGCTCAGTATGAGCTCTAAGGCTTGTCTTTATCTTTTTCTATTCATTCTAACACTTTGGCCACCTGATGCAAAGAACTGACACATTTGAAAAAAGACCCTGATGCTGGGAAAGATTGAAGGCAGGAGAAGGGGACGATAGAGGATGATGTGGTTGGATGGCATCACCAACTCAGTGGACATGAATTTGAGTAAATTCTGGGAGTTGGCGATGGACAGGGAAGCCTGGCGTGCTGCAGTCCCTGGGGTCCCAAACAGTTGGACACAACTGTGTGACAGAACTGAACTGGTCACAACTGTTTTTTCCTTCACAGTTGTTACATGCATCAGATCTATTATGAACTCCCTCTCTACTTTATTTATCTGTTTTGTATGACTATGGGCCATTAGGGTGCAGTAGTCTTATTTACTCAACTATCCATTTCCTGTATTGTTTTTTTAGATTTTAGGGAATCAATAAATAAAACTCAATGGATCTGAAAGTGACCACTTACTGGAACATAGTCTACCCCTTTATGTGCTTGTCTGTATCACTCTAATAAACTCTGACATAAACATTGCTACATTACCATCCTTGCATTTTGTACAAGAATTTCATTCATAAAGTGATCTTCTAAATGCACTTAAAGACATAAGACTTTTATGTATTCAGAAACCATTCTGATACTTTTAGAAAGGTTACAAAGATGTAAATGATAATTTTCAAAAAAAAAGTGTGACTTGCATACAGCATAACAATGAACACATATTAACGTATTTATTTTACTCATATAATATGAGAGAACAGGCTGATGTAATAATAGTAATAAGCTAAAGGAATGTTGAGATGAAGTGCAAATGGGAATAAAGCTTGTTTTTTCCATAGTGGGGAGAAAGTCAATTAAAATCTTTCCCTAAAGGACAGGACAGAATTTACATACTTCTCAGAAAGAAATTTAGTTAAGAAACTCAACTAGAGGTTAAAAAGGTTATTCAGCTGATGTGCTCCTGGGATCACCTGAAGACCCAGAGCTGCCACCCTGAAGGAAGGTCAGTGTTTAATAGCACAGGGAAAGCAAAGTACTTGTTTGTGTCCTTTCGGTTTAAGCAGCAAATTTTGACTTGAGCTGAAACTTACAGTTGGAAGTCAGTCCTGTTCTCATGCCCTTTACTGGGATTATTGTTACGATGCTGAAAACCATCAAAAATATTTTCTGGGAGCTATTTTTTGCCAGTCTGGAGAATTCACAGTTGATAAACGTTTTGCAGGTAAGAAAGGTAGATCACAACCAGGACAGAAAAAAGTGGCAATGTTAGAAGGCAAGGAGAAAACCCCTCTAGAATGTCTGTTTTCATTCTTTAAAACTCCTGAATTTACTTGATTAAAGTCCCCATTTTACACAAGAAATTGAAGGAAACTAACCACTGATGACTTTAATATGGGCTGCTTTTAGAGCTAGACACTGTCCCTAAAGAATACCTAGAAAGAAAATGCACCAATATTGAGAATCCACCTGCCATCATAGCCACCCTTCCAATAAGGACCTTTGTGTGAATGACAGTCTAACTACAAAACTAGACAAACACCAAGCACTCTTCACTGTTGTTACATTCAGTAGAACTGCTATGAACTCCCTCCTTCTCTATTAGGTTTATCTGTTTTGTATGACTGTGGGCCATTAGGATGCAGTAGCCTCCACTTCCAAATAATAGAATACTTGCCTATCAGAGACTGTTTCAGTTTTGTCTGTTCATTCTATAAAATGTAACTCTACTTTCTCTCCTGAAACTTAAGAAATGGCTGAAGATTTCCACTGTCTCAATTTTATGAATAAGCATACCTTTATAGATTTCCCTGGTGGCTCAGACGGTAAAGCGTCTGCCTACAATGCGAGAGGCCTGGGTTCAATCCCTGGTTCGGGAAGATCTGGAGAAGGAAATGGCAATGCACTCCAGTATTCTTGCTTGGAAAATCCCATGGATGGAGAAGCCTGGTAGACTATATTCCATGGGGTCGCAAACAGTTGGACATGACTGAGCAACTTCAATTTCACTTACATACTTTTACAGTTTTGTCTTAGGCTTAGTTTTCCATTTAGTTCAGTCACTCAGTCGTGTCTGACTTTTGCAACCCCATAGTCTGCAGCACGCCAGGCTAGCTGTCTGTTACCAACTCCTAGAGATTGCTCAACTCATATTCATTGAGTCAGTGATGCCATCAAACCATCTCATCCTCTGTCATCCCTTCTCCTCCTGCCTTTAGTCTTTCCCAATATCAGGGTCTTTTCCAGTGAGTCAGTTCTTCACATCAGGTGGCCAAATATTGGAGCTTCAGCATCAGTCCTTCCAATGAATATTCAGGACTGATTTCCTTTAGGATTGACTGGTTTGATCTCCTTGCTGTCCAAGGGATTCTCAAGAATCTTTTCGAGCACTATAGTTCAAAAGCATTGATTCTTTGGTGCTCAGCCTTCTATATGGTTCAACTCTCACATCCATACATGACTACAGAAAAAATGATACCTTTGACTACATGGACCTTTGTTGGCAAAGTAATGTCTCTGCTTTTTAATATGCTGTCTAGGTTGGTCAAAGTTTTACTTCCAAGAAGCAAGCATCTTTTCATTTCATGGCTGCAGTCAGCATCTGCAGTGATTTTGGAGCCCATAAAAATAAAATCAGCCACTGTTTCCCCATCTATTTGGCATGAAGTGATGGGACCAGATGCCATGATCTTAGTTTTCTGAATGTTGAGTTTTAAGCCAACTTTTTCACTCTTCTCTTTCACTTTCATCAGGAGGATCTTTAGCTTCCTGTTGCTTTCTGCCATAATGGTGGTGTCATCTGCATATCTGAGGTTATTTTTTATATTTCTTCCTAGAGTCTTGATTCCAGCTTATGCTTCATTCAGTCTGGCATCTCATATTACGTACTCTGCATACATAAGTTAAATAAGCAGGGTACTTGAGGTACTTCTTTCCCAATTTGGAACCAGTCTGTTGTTCCATGTCTGATTTTAACTGTTTCTCCTTGATCTGCACACAGGTTTCTCAGGAGGCAGATAAGGTGGTCTGGTATTGCCTTCTCTTCAAGAATGTTCCCCAGTTTGTTGTGATCCACACAGTCAAAAGCTTTAGCGTAGTCAATGAAGCAGAAGTAGATTATTTTCTGGAATTCTCTTGCTTTTTCTATGATCCAATGGATGTTGGTAAGTTGATCTCTGGTTCCTCTGCCTTTTCTAAATTCAGCTTGAATATCTAGAAGTTCTTGATTCATGTACTATTGAAGCCTAGCTTGGAGATTTTTGAACATTACTTTTCTAGCATGTGAAATGAGTGCAAATTGTGTGGTAGTTTGAACATTCTTTGGCATTGCCTTTCTTTGGGATTGAACTACAAACTGACCTTTTCTAGTCCTGTGCCCACTGCTGAGTTTTCCAGATTTTCTGGCATATTGAGTGCAGCACTTTAACAGTGTGATCTTTTTCTATTTGAAATATCTCTACTGGAATTTCATCACCTCCAACTAGCTTTGTTAGTACTGATGCTTCCTAAGGCTCACTCGACCTCACACTGTAGGATATCTGGCTCTAGGTGAGTGATCACACCATCATGGTTGTCTGGGTCATTGTGGTCTTTTTTGTATAGTTCTTCTGTATATTCTTACCACCTCTTCTTAATATCTTCTGCTTCTGTTAGGTCTATACCATTTCTGTCCTTTATTGTACCCAACTTTGCATGAAATATTCCTTTGGTGTCTCTAATTTTCTTGAAGAAATCTGTTATTCCAATTCTATTGTTTTTCTCTATTTCTTTGCATTGATCACTGAGAAAGGCTTTCTTATCTATCCTTGCTATTCTTTGGAACTGTGCATTCCGATGGATATATCTTTCCTTTTCTCCTTTGCATTTTGCTTCTCTTCTTTTCTCAGGTATTTGTAAGGCCTTCTCAGACAACCTTTTTGCATTTCTTTTTCTTAGTGATGTTTTTGATCACTGCCTCCTGTACAATGTTATGAACCTCCATCCATGGTTTCTCAGACACTGTATCAGGTCTAATCCTTTGAATCTATTTGTCACTGTATATGTGGAAGGGATTTGATTTAGGTCATACCTGAATGATCTAGTGGTTTTCCCTACTTTCTTTAATAAGTCTGAATATTGCAATAAGAAGTTCATATATAAGAGCCACAGTCAGATCCCACCTTGTTTTTGCTGACTGTATAGAGCTTCTCCATTTTTGGCTCAAAAGAATATAATCAATCTGATTTCAGTATTGACCATCTGGTGATGTCCATGTGTAGAGTCATCTCTTATGCTGTTGGAAAAGGGCGTTTGCTGTGACCAGTGTGTTCTCTTGGCAAAACTCTATTAGCCCTTCCCCTGCTTCATTTTGTACTCCAAGGCCAAACTTACCTGTTACTCCAGGGATCTCTTGACTTTTGCATTCCAGGGGTTTCCCTGGTGCCTCAGATGGTGAGGAATCTGCCTGAAATGCAGGAGACCTGGGTTCAGTCCCTGGGTTGGGAAGATCACCTGGAGGTGGGCATGGAAACCCACTCCAGTATTCTTGCTTGGAGAATCTCCTAATAGAGGAGTCTGGCAGGCTACAGTTCGTGGGGTTGCAGAGTCAAATTCAACTGAGTGACTAAGCACAGCATAGTCCCCCTATGATGAAAAAGACTTAGTTTTACTTTGATGCAATATAAAGATACTTTTTTCTTTATTTTTTTCTTAGCTGATCTGAGAATGTTTTATAAATATTCTTTTCTTGGAGCCTTCATGAAATACATATTATCTAACTGGTTAATTGTAAAAGATAAAAAATAAGGTATTTTGTGAAATGTTTGCTAGAAAATTTTCCACTAACCCCCTTCTTTGTTGTTCAGTTGTGTCCAACTCTTTGCAGATCCCTTCTACTGTGAAGTAAATGTTCAGTGATCAGTGAGTGGGGAAGACACATTAATGACAACATAAGAGGATGAGCATCCAGTCAGGAATTGGCCTGTCTCACATGTTACATGGATGAAATTGTACCAAGGAGGAGAATTTACTTGAATTAACTTATAGCCCAAACTATGTCAAGATCTGATAGAGGAATATGAAAGTGCTGCTGTGGACTTCAGTGATGAAAAATTCTGATTTTTTTGGCATTCTTTTACAGGAAAGAAACAAGACTACTTGCACCTTATTAAAAAAAAAAAAAAAACACTAGGAAATAAAACTTTAGAAATTGGATGGAAAGCTCATTATATAGACAAAAACATTTACATTTAAAACTAGGAGACAGTGACTTGATTCAACCATTCACATTCCATAAATCATGTTCAGCCAAACTCCTTAGAACCTGGTTTGTTTATTTTTCACATAATTTTAAGTGTTGAATACGTATTCCTAAATCAGCAGGTTGCATTTTAAGTGAATATCCCATTATTTCCTAATTTTATAGGACTTTCTATGTAAGTATCTGTTTGATTATTTCAGATTTCATGATTTCTCTAATACAAAAGGACTTCTGAATTATTTTTAGTCCAACAGTGTGTAAGTTGTAGGAAAACTTGTGGCAACTGAAACTTCATGATATATTTTTCTTTACTACTCATTAGTCTGTGGACAGTCTAACTTAATCCTTTAAAGAGAATTATGAATGTGTTATTGGATTACATTTGTATGCTAATAACAACAAGCTATGAAATCAGAATTAGCATAAAATGCTTAATTAAAAGTAAATGTGACAGTAATGTGATAACTTAGAAGTTAAATTCAAGTCCTTTTTAATAGATGAAATGGGAACTAATTATCTGCTTTCTACTCAACAATTCTTAAATAGTGGTGTTAGCATTAGCAAAAATCACAGGATGGCGAATAAGACTGTCTAATAAATTTTATAGAAGAAAGTAATAAATTAATTACTCTTTATAAAACACTACTTGGGGATTTTGTTTTTGCATTTTTTTATGAGAAAACTTGGTGAATAAAGACCGTTCAGGTAAATAAATTGGAACTTGACACCTATCAAATTGTCTTATTAAATTGTTTTAATTTTAGATTATAGAACAAAAACAGAATATTATTAATTCAAGTTTTTACCCTGAAAATGCACCAAAAATAAGAGAAAAATACAAAAATCATTATCTGGGTACCAGACTAGAAGATACAAGATGATAGATTGTTGTCACCAGAGTTCAAAATTACATTTCTCTCTAATAATTATAAAAGTAAACAGGATAAACCATTTTTACTATAATTTAGAAAAATTAAGGTAATTGCCTACTCATACACATGCTTTAACTATTTTTTGAATCTACTTGTAGAACAGAAAAGTGAAAGTGCAAGTCACTCAGTTGTGTCCGACTCTTTGTGACCCCATGGACTACGCAGTCCATGGACTTCTCCAGGTCAGAATACTGGAGTGGGTAGCCTATCCCTTCTCCAGGAGATCTTCCCAACCCAGGGATCGAACCCAGGTCTCCTGTATTGCAGGTGGAATATTTACCAGCTGAGCCACAAGGGAAGCCCTGTAAAACAGAATATTGTATGTAAATTTCTAATAGAATAAAGTGCTTTCAATTCCAGTAATCACAGTTTGATCCAATTTAGTCAAATTTTGGTTGATATTTATATTTTCAGGTTGTCAATATGATTTTTTACTTCAAAATAGTGATTCCTTCTTCAACCATTTTAGTTTTTCAAGAATCCATAATAACCTATATTATGTATATAAAAGTTATTTTCAAATTGTTAAAGCAAGTCTGTTTTGTAAGTTTATTTTACAGTTACATAATCATAACTGTAATTTCAATTACAATTTCAATTACAACTTCAATTTGATGAAATCAAATTGCAACATTTAATACTGTATAGTCACAGTAATATGTTCTTATTTTTTGCTAGAGCATTCCTCAGGGATAGTCAGAGTTACATGGCTGCATTTCTGATACAATTTATAAAGAAAAAAAAACTTTATGAAGGAAAAATATTAAATACTAAGTAGTTAGGTGTCATAAAAATAATATGAATAATTAGAAAAGGGGACATTGGCTGCTATCTTTATTTTACCTTTTCCTTATATTTTAGAGGTATATAGTTTAAAATTTTTTAATTTTTATTTTTTTTATTGAAGTAATAGTTGATTTAGAATGTTGTGTTAGTTTTATGTGTACAGCGAAATGTACACCTTCTTTCCTTTTTGGTAACCATAAGTTTGTTTTTTATGTCTGTGGTCCTGTTTCTGTTTTGTAAAGAAGTTACTTTGTATCTATTTTTCTTTTTAGATTCCACATATAAATGACATCATATTTGTCTTTCTCTGTCTGACTTTGTTTAGTATGATAATCTTTATGTCCATCCATGTTGCTGCAGATTGCATTGTTTCATTCTTTTTTTTAATATGGCTGAATAACATTCCACTTTGGAGAAGGCAATGGAACCCCACTCCAGTACTCTCGTCTGGGAAATACCATGGATGGAGGAGCCTGGTAGGCTGCAGTCCATGGGGTCCGCTAAGAGTTGGACATGACTGAGCGACTTCACTTTCACTTTTCACTTTTCTGCATTGGAGAAGGAAATGGCAACCCACTCCAGTGTTCTTGCCTGGAGAAGCCCAGGGATGGAGGAGCCTAGTGGGCTGCCGTCTATGGGGTCACACAGAGTTGGACACAACTGAAGTGACTTAGCAGCAGCAGCAACATTCCGTTGTATAATATGTACCACAGCTTCTTTATCCATTTATCTGTCAGTGGACATTTAGGCTGCTTCCATGTTTTGACTATTGCAAATAGTGCTGCTATGAACATTGGGGTGCATATATCTTTTTGAATTATAGTTTTCCCTGAATGTATAACCAATGGTGGGATTGCTAGGTCATATGATAGTTGTATTTTTAGTTTTTAAGGAACCTCCATACTGCATTCCCACCAACTGTATAAGAGAGTTTATTTTTCTCCACACACTCTCTAGCATTTATTATTGGTAGACTTTCTCACAATGGCCATTTTGAATAGTGGATAAATCATTTTTTAAGCAAATTTCTTATACCCCAATTCTCTATTTCCCAATAGACGGTTTATTATTCATGTTAATATTGTCATTAATGAACATAATATATACTAATAGTAATTTTTGGAGACTTTATTTCTAATTATTGGTATCCTTCCCCAACCTATTCATTTCTTATACACACTGAACCTATATAATTCACATGTATACTTCTAACCAATATTTTAAAGATTATTCCATATTGAATATCAGGGCATCCCTCATAATACTATCTATTTTAAACAACACCATCAGCAATGGTAAATGTGATGATTATTCTTTAAAAAAGACATATAATATGCTAATTCTACAGAAAATCAGTTTGCTTCAGTTTCTCAGTCGTGTCTGGCTCTTTGTGAGCCCATGAACCACAGCATGCCAGGCCTCCCTGTCCATCACCAACTCCCGGAGTTTACCCAAACTCATGTCCATTGTGTCAGTGATGCCATCCAACCATCTCATCCTCTGTCATCTCCTTCTCCTCCTATCCTCAATCTTTCCCAGCATCAGGGTCTTTTCAAATGAGTCAGCTCTTCACATCAGATGGCCAAAGTATTGGAGCTTCAGCTTCAACATCAGTCTTTCCAATGAACACCAGGACTGATCTCCTTTAGGATAGACTGGTTGGATCTCCTTGTAGTCCAAGGAACTCTCAAGAATCTTCTCCAACACCACAGTTCAAAAGCACAAAGAATAGTAGGCATGAAAATATTACTGTCTTAAATTTATATCATGATACACTGAAATTTATCCTGTTGTTCACTGGGAAATACTTTTATACATGCAGTAAGGAGTTTCTCTAACAATATTTGTTTAGCTAACATCTTGCTTACAAAAAAGCTTGTAAAAAAATTCAACTGATCTTATTTTTTCTTATTTATGTATACATTAAACAAATGTTTTTACACATAGACAATGGGCATGACAGTTTCAGAAGTTGAACTGATAAAAATGTAGCATTTTAAGATCATTGTTTATGCAGATTTGTTTATCAAAATTTATTTTCTTGCATTAAGTATATATAATTTTTAAACATCACACAAAAAATGTATACATTATCAGTTCGTTCATTGACACTCTTGTCAATTTTGGATTAACTACATTTGCATATTATAAATTTCATGTAATTTGTTTCAATTTGTTAATATATCCAGTGATTACATCATATTAAAAAGTATATATTTATTCATCATAACACTTGTAGTCACTTTAATCCTAGAGTCTAATAATAAGCATTACTACATTTTACTAAGTATCTGATTAGGAATAAGCATATCCAATTATTTGTTCATTTAGTCATTCAATATATTTTTTTCATTTAAAGCATGTTTGAAACCTATTTTGTATCAATTACTTTGCTCAAGGAGTGAAAAAATGAAACAGGCACAGTTATCTTTGTGAAGTAATATATAGTCTAACAAGTTAGGCAAAGAAAATTGTCTGTGTTGACAAAATTTAGGAAACGGTGGGAAAACAAAAAAGAAGATAGTGGTCAATTCAAATAGAGGCAGCCATAGAAACGGTTTCTTAAAGAAGGACATATGTGTTAACCAGGAAGTTCAAGTTGAGAAGATATTTATATTGGCAATGGAGGAAGGAACAAAAAATAAGGCTTGAAGTAGGCAAGGATGTACAAACCTTGCCAAGTATTTGTTATTGTTGGGCATAGGGTATTAGAGCATTATGTGTGTAAGAGAAAAATTTTAAAGAGTAAAAGATCAGGTTGCAAAAACATGGATCTGTCAGATAATAGTGACTAGAAATGGACAATATTGGCTAGAGAATTGAGAATATGTTTGGGATATCTAGGATTTGAAAGACTTTAAATCATAAAATTTATCTTAAATCATAAATATTGTAACTCTGACAGTTCCTTTTAGTTGATAGTAGAAAGAGACTAGTTAAAAACTGGCAAGATATGAAGACAGTATAGAGATTTTTTTTTTCAAGTAAAGATGAAACAGAATGAGTAGATTGAGTAGATTCATCTTACTTCTTTAAAAAAAATACTGGATAAAATTGTTTTTCAAATGTTGGGTGACGTCCAAAAGAGAACATTGATCAATGATAGAGAGTCAAATAAATGAGGGAACACTGGAATTGCCCTAGGATCCTATCTGTAGTTTCCAGGTTCTAGCATTTGGAGGAGAAACCAAACGAAGCCCAGAAGTTGGCTTATGTTGAGGTGATAAAGTTGAATTTGGGAGAGGACAAGTAATCTAGTGTTTGCCAGACAGACAACAGACAAAGAAGACCTATACGATGAAAAGAAATGAAGATCTACAGAGGTTGTAAAATTCAAGAAAGTGGATTCTCACTGGACGCCTCTAGAAAGGAATACAGCTCTCCTAACACTTTGATTTTAGCCCAGTGATACTTCAGATTTCTGCTCTTCAGAACTCTAATATCATACATTTGTATTGTTTTAAGTGACTAAATTACCACAGCAATAGGAACTAATTCAACAGGTTAACACTATCTGATTTTAAGACATATTTGTCAGAGTTAACGAAATTAAGAGAAAATGAGAAAACAATACACGTTAGTGGTGATTTCAAATAGAGGCAGCTATAGAAACTGTTCCTTAAAGAAGGAAATATGTGTTAAGTTATCAGGAAATCATGGTTGAGAAGATGCCTATATTGGCAATGAAGGGAAGAACACAAGATAAAACTTGAAACAGATGAAGATGTTCAAACTTTATCAAGTATGTTGCTATTATTGGGCATAGAGTATTATGTGTGCAAAGGACAATAACAAAAGTTCTAAGACATTTCATTGGTGGACCAAGTATTTTCAGCAAATTGTGCTGAAACATTTGGATATTGAGGTGGGAAGGAAGTGAAATACATATGCCAAAACTTATCCAATTGTATACGTTGATGTAGTTAATTATATGTTGATTCTCAATGAAGCTATTAGGTATTTTATAAGTTCTTGCCCCCAATAGCTCTCACTTTAATATCGTATTGTGTGTTTACATTTTTAGTTGGTATATTAATTCAAGGTTTTACACTTCCTCTTTACTGTGCCTAGAGTGTTTTCCTCTAATATAGTTGCATGTCTGGCTCTATCACTTTATGTAGGTGTTCTGGTTAAAAGGCATCTGAAAAGGACACTGCCCTTGCCCAACAGGCCGCTGTGTCTGGGGTAAATTGTCAGAAGTGGAACAAGATAGCTGTATAGTTGTTGCTCAGTTGATAAGTCATGTTCGACTCTTTGTGACCCCACCATTGCAGCACACCAAGGTCCCCTGTCCTTCACTATCTCCTGGAGTTTGCCATAAGGTCAAAGAGTTGGACACGACTGAACACAAGCAATATAGAGATAGCCAGAATTAGGTGTTACAGTTTCTCTTATCATTTCAATGACTTTAATTTTTCCTTGTGGTAAAATGAGTTATTGGAAGATTTAACCATTGGTTCTTACCTTACTGCAAGGAGAGGGTAAAAAGTGTTACTGACATCAGTAACATCAGTTCAGTTCAGTCCCTCAGTCATCTCTGACTTTGTGTGATGCCATGGACTGCAGCATGCCAGGCTTCCCTGTCCATCACCAACTCAAGGAGCTTACTCAAACTCACTTCCATCAAGTCAGTGATGCCATCCAACCATCTCATCCTCTGTCATTCCTCAACTTCAGTCTTTCCCAGGATCAGGGTCTTTTCCAATGAGTCAGTTCTTTGCATCATGTGGGATAATTCTAGCTGCCTTATTGAGTAGGAATATAAGAGTGTAGCAGTGGAAGCAGGAAACCGGTTAAAGGTGCTGGCAATTGGAACAAGCTGTTAGCTTTATCTCAATTACTTTTCTGGTGGCATGAATAATTCACCTCTAAATATATTAACTACTGGATAGCAAACAGAAGTGTTACTTTGTGCTGACTAACTCCCACAATCCTCTCTTCAGTGCAATATGTTATGGACCCTTTATGATGAGGAATCTCTATCAAAATCTTTTATTTAAATTAAGTTAGATAAAATAAAATCAGTTTAAATTTAAATTGTACATTTTGAGAGTATTATGATATGTTCCTTTTGTTTTTATTGTGTTTGGACTGTCTTGTTTCTGGTAGTTTTCTTGCTTGCTTATATTATTTTGGCTGGGAAGAGTGATATCTACTATATAAATAGATACCAGTTCAGTTCAGTCGCTCAGTCGTGTCCGACTATTTGTGACCCCATGAACTGCAGCATGCCAGGCCTCCCTGTCCATCACCAACTCCCGGAGTTCACTCACACTCATGTCCATCAAGTCAGTGATGCCATGCAGCCATCTCACCCTCTGTCGTCCCCTTTTCCTCCTGCCCCCAATCCCTCCCAGTGTCAGGGTCTTTTCCAATGAGTCAACTCTTCGCATGAGGTGGCCAAAGTACTGGAGTTTCAGCTTTAGCATCAGTCCTTCCAAAGAACACCCAGGACTCATCTCCTTTAAAATGGACTGGTTGGATCTCCTTGCGGTCCAAGGAACTCTCAAGAGTCTTCTCCAACACCACAGTTCAAAAGTATCAATTCTTCGGCTCTCGGCTTTCTTCACAGTCCAACTCTCACATCCATACGTGACCACTGGAAAAACCATAGCCTTGACTAGCCGGACCTTTGTTGGCAAAGTAATGTCTCTGCTTTTCAATATGCTGTCTAGGTTGGTCATAACTTTCCTTCCAAGGAGTAAGCATCTTTTAATTTCATGGCTGCAATCACCATCTATAGTGATTTTGGAGCCCCCAAAAATAAAGTCTGACACTGTTTCCACTGTTTCCCCATCTATTTCCCATGAAGTGATGGGACCAGATCTTAGTTTTCTAAATATTGAGCTTTAAGCCAACTTTTTCACTCTCCTCTTTCACTTTCAGCAAGAGGCTCTTTAGTTCCTCTTCACTTTCTGCCACAAGGATGGTGTCATCTGGATATCTGAGGTTATTGATATTTCTCCCGGCAATCTTGATTCCAGCTTGTGCTTCTTCCAGCCCAGTGTTTCTCATGATGTACTCTGCATATAAGTTAAATAAGCAGGGTGACAGTATATAGTCTTGATGTACTCCTTTCCTATTTGGAACCAGTCTGTTGTTCCATGTCCAGTTCTAACTGTTGCTT
>NW_011495026.1:1503843-1504615 GCF_000754665.1 Bison bison bison | reverse complement strand
TTTTCCAAATTTGCTGGCATATTGAGTGCAGCACTTTCACAGCATCATCTTCCAGGATTTGAAGTAGTTCAACTGGAATTCCATCACCTCCACTAGCTTTGTTCATAGTGAATCTTTCTAAGGCCCACTTGACTTGACATTCCGGGATGTCTGGCTCTAGGTCAGTGATCACACCATCGTGATTATCTTCGTCGTGAAAGTTTTTTTGTACAGTTCTTCTTTCTATTCTTTCGACCTCTTCTTAATATCTTCTGTTTCTGTTAGGTCCATACCATTTCTATCCTTTATCGAGCCTATCTTTGCATGAAATGTTCCCTTGGTATCTCTAATTTTCTTGAAGAGATCTCTAGTCTTTCCCATTCTGTTGTTTTCCTCTATTTCTTTGCATTGATTGCTGAGGAAGGCTTTCTTATCTCTCCTTGCTATTCTTTGAAACTCTGCATTCAGATGCTTATATCTTTCCTTTTCTCCTTTGCTTTTCACTTCTCTTCTTTTCACAGCTATTTGTAAGGCCTCCCCAGACAGCCATTTTGCTTTTTTGCATTTCTCCATGGGGATGGTCTTCATCCCTGTCTCCTGTACAGTGTCATAAACCTCTGTCCATAGTTCATCAGGTACTCTATCTATCAGATCTAGTTCCTTAAATCTATTTCCCACTTCCACTGTATAATCATAAGGAATTTGATTTAGGTCATGCCTGAATGGTCTAGTGGTTTTCCCTACTTTCTTCAATTTAAGTCTGAATTTGGCAATAAGGAGTTCATGATCTGAG
>NW_011495026.1:1492062-1503743 GCF_000754665.1 Bison bison bison | reverse complement strand
TCACTTCTTAATATCTTCTGTTTCTGTTAGGTCCATACCATTTCTATCCTTTATCGAGCCTATCTTTGCATGAAATGTTCCCTTGGTATCTCTAATTTTCTTGAAGAGATCTCTAGTCTTTCCCATTCTGTTGTTTTCCTCTATTTCTTTGCATTGATTGCTGAGGAAGGCTTTCTTATCTCTCCTTGCTATTCTTTGAAACTCTGCATTCAGATGCTTATATCTTTCCTTTTCTCCTTTGCTTTTCACTTCTCTTCTTTACACAGCTATTTGTAAGGCCTCCCCAGTCAGCCATTTTGCTTTTTTGCATTTCTTTTCCATGGGGATGGTCTTCATCCCTGTCTCCTGTACAGTGTCATAAACCTCTGTCCATAGTTCATCAGGTACTCTATCTATCAGATCTAGTTCCTTAAATCTATTTCCCACTTCCACTGTATAATCATAAGGAATTTGATTTAGGTCATGCCTGAATGGTCTAGTGGTTTTCCCTACTTTCTTCAATTTAAGTCTGAATTTGGCAATAAGGAGTTCATGATCTGAGCCACAGTCAATTCCCAGTCTTGTTTTTGCAGACTGTATAGAGCCTCTCTATCTTTGGCTGTAAAAGATATAATCAATCTGATTTCAGTGTTGACCATCTGGTGATATCCATGTGTAGAGTCTTATCTGCTGTTGTTGAAAGCGGGTGTTTGCTATGACCAGTGTGTTCTCTTGGCAAAACTCTATTAGCCTTTGCCCTGCTGCTTTCCATATTCCAAGGCCAAATTTGCCTGTTACCCCAGGTGTTTCTTGACTTCCTACTTTTGCATTCCAGTCCCCTATAATGAAAAGGAGATTTTTTTTTTTTTTTTGGCATGTTAGTTCTAAATGGTCTTGTAGGTCTTCATAGAACCATTCAACTTCAGTTTCTTCAGCATTACTGGTTGGGGCATAAACTTAGATTACTGTAATATTGAATGATTTGCCTTGGAAACGAACAGAGATCATTCTGTCGTTTTTGAGATTGCATCCAAATACTGCATTTCAGACTCTTTTGTTGACCACTGTTGACCATCTTTTGTTGACATATCTAAACAGATATAGGTAGATGCATATGCTGGTCTGATGGCATAAGCTTACAATGAATTGTGGATGATGTCATGTTTATTCATGTATTCCTGTCACTGATTTTTGTTATATATAAATTGAGGTAGTTGGACACGTGATTTTTTTCTAAGCTCCAAGGATAACATGTCTAAAAATCAAGACAGTTGTGTTTTGAAGAACATCTTTTGTGGTGACCTGCAAAGGCTACTTGAAGTTTTTCTTTCTTAAATTGTAGAGAACTGCCCAATATAAGCAACCTCCTTAAGTGACTTAAACTCGTCCAGTTTTAGCTTCAAAGTTTTATATTCATTGCATTAGAGAAATCAAATTTGAAAAATAAATTAGGAAAAATTAAAATTTGATACTTTTTTTTTAACCCATTTGCTTTTATGTGATGATATGTAAATGTGCCTCCCAATCTTAAAATCACAGTTCTACTAGAAACTATTCTTAGTTGACCAGATCATGGTGGGCTCCAAGATGGCACCCAGTGATCCCTGCCTCTTGATATCTATGCCCTTACATGTGGGCTGGACCTAGTGATTCACTTCTAACAGACAGAATACTGCAAACCTGATTGAATGCCACTCTAAGGGTAGTTGACAGAGAGGATGTAGCTACCTTCTTGTGTTCCCTTCCCAGTTTATTCTGAGCAAAGCCAGTCTACATAATATGAATTGGCCTGTGTCTCTCATGGCAGGAAAATAAAGGTAGCCATCAGTAAGCAGGACGATGGGTTCCAAAGTTCAGCAGCCCACAAGGAACTGAGTCAATTCTAACAGGCATGTGAAACCGTGGAAGCCTGTCCTTCCCTGGGTGAGCCTTGAGATGGCTACAGTCCCAGCCAACACATTGATTACACAGCCTTGTGACTACATCAAGCTATAGGACCCTAGTAAACTATATCCAGATTCCAGAACTGCAGAAATGTTATAGTAGTACAATTTCTTGTTTTATTCATTTTTTTAATTTTTGGCTATTTACAAGCTTTTCTCTGTGGCAAGCAGGGTGTTGCTCTCTAGTTGCAGTGTGTGAGCTTCTCATTGCGGTGGCTTCTCCTGTTGCACAGCCCAGGCTCTAGTGTGTGTGGGCTTCAGTAGCTGTGGTGCATAGGCTCAGTGGCTGTGGCTCCCATACACCCGAGTGCAGGCATGGTGCATGGGCTTAGCTGCTCTGAGGCATGTTAAATCAAACTGTATCTCCTGCTTTGACAGGAGGATTCTTTACCACTGAGCCACCAGGGAAACCATATTGTTTGTTGTTTTAAACTGCTAAGTTTTGAGATAATTTTTTTTTGCACAGAATTTTATAACTAATACATTCTCCAATTTGTCATGTGATTTAGCACATTTAAAATGTCTCTCTCATCTAAGATACCTGCTTATAGCATGATATGGAGCTTTATTTCTTGAATTATTATTTTAAAGATGTAAGTCTTTTGAGCAATCTCCAGTTTCACCTATGCTTAAAATGTTAAATAAACATAGGTAAAATTCTCCTGAATTTTTTTGATTATTATAGTGCTGATATTAGGCAGGTCAGTCTTGTTAAAAAATATAACACCAGAGAATGTAGTAAAATGTGAGGGCCCTGTGGGTCATGGATATAATTATTTTATTATAGATAGGGTACATGATAGCAGGAGGTGCTTGTTTGTTTTTTGTCTTTATCTGGATATTAGGATCATGTTCCCTTTTGTGCAAAACACTGCCCTGTATACTAAGTATAATTTTTAATTTAAAAATGACAGTAATTTCCATACCAATAGCTGTCTTTCAGAGATGTTCCCCTCTATTTACATGCTTTAATCTGCCAAACACCTTCCTAAATTTGTGCCCCATGGGACATTAAACCTCCTCCTTAGATGCCTAGCTGTGTGGTACCAGCATCTCTGAATTTGGTATTTGGCTAATAGCTCTATTACCTTTCATACTGAGTCCAAAGCTTTACCTCCTTCAATCTTTACTTTTGCCAACTGGAAAATTTTCTATCACGTCAAAAAAACCCACTGTGCAGCATGCTTAGGGAATGGGCCCTCTCTTGCTGACTGACAGCTATTCAGTAGAGAAAAGAGCCACGGAGAGATGCCGATATGTATTAAGCTCACTGAAGAGAATAAGCTTTGTATTTCAAAATGTCACTTTTCTTCGAGTTCAGTGGGAGTGAGTAGCTATAATAAGGTAATTTCTAGAGGGAACCATACTGTAGTTCATTGTATAAATAATTGATTTGATCAGCTGAAATTATTGTGCCTGGTCCTGAATGACCTTTCAGATGAATTGCTAGGTTTTCACTACAAAAGCAATGAGAGCTTATACTAAGATGTCAAAAAAATCTATATACAGTAGTTGTCTATAAAAAGGGGTATTTACATGTCATTATTTCCTTAGAATAGCTAAAATATGATCACTTGTTTCCCTGTGTACAAAGTACAGACAGCATATCTTGGGCTTTATTTTTATGTTCAAGGTCAAATGCTAACAGTAAGTTATTTCAACCACCTCTTATATATGAATGTTTTAAAGAATATTTAAAAAATAAAATAGAGAAACAAAATCATAAATAAGATTGTACCACAGGGAAATGATTTATTTTTGTAAGATGAAGATTTATCACTATTATATCTTAAGAGAATGGTTTCTGTTAGAAAATTAACAAACACATTTGAAATTCTGCACAATGACAGACTTTAATGTTTCACTATAGTCTCATGCCTTACATTCTTTCTGTCCCAAACCTCATTATAATGTATCACCAATGTCTGTTCAAATAGATTGTATTCTCTTTCTGCTCAGAAATTTTACATAATTAATCACATTATGTCTTTTCTTCGTGTGCTCATTTAACACATTTGCTTATTTTAAATTATAGAACATTATTGCTCATTTTAAAACATTATATAAATAATACAGAGATAGAGATCATTTAAAATTACCCATTCACAATCCCCTTAATCCCTATTTTATTCTTTCATTCTCCATGTGTAACCATGATCCATTGTTTGTTCTGCATTTTCCCATATTTTTTATCCTTTTCATTTGCTTTTATTTTTGAAACCCAGACTTTTAAAAATGCACTCTTAAGTATATATCTATGTCTCTCCATGTGTGTGTGTGTTAGTCACTCAGTTGTGTCTGACTCTTTGTGACCCCATGTACTGTAGCCTGCCAGGCTCTTCTGTCCATGGAATTCACTGGGCAAGAATACTGGAGTGGGTTGCCATACCTGGGTCTCCCATATTACAGGCAGATACTTTACCATCTGAGCCAGGAAAGCCCTGATATCTCTCCATATCTATGTTTATATATACACACATATATTCAAACATACGTTCATAAAAGAATACTTAATATACATATGCATAGATTTATTTTATATTCATTTTAACACAAAAGAGATATTTCTGTACATATTTTCTTTGATTTTTAGTTGCTCAGTCATGTCTGACTCTTTGCAACACCATGGCCAGCAGCATGCCAGGCTTCCTGAGTTTGTTCAACCTCATATCGAATGAGTCGGTGATGCCATCCAACCATCTCATCCTCTGTTGCTCCCTTCTCCTCCTGCCCTCTGCCCTTTCCTAGCATCAAGGTCTTTTCCAATGAGTTGGCTCTTCACATCAGGTGGCCAAACAATTGGACCTTCAGCTTCAGCATTAGTCCTTCCAATGAATATTCAGGGTTGATTTCCTTTACGATTGATTGGCTTGCATTCCTTGCTGTCCAAGGGGCTCTCAAGAATCTTCTCCAGAACCACAATTTGAAAGCATCAATTCTTTGCTGCTAAGCCTTCTTTATGGTCCAACTCTCACACATTTTAAGTTAGCCTTTATAACTTAAATGCCTCTTAAACATATTTTTCTCTTTTCATAATATAGTTTTTAATTATGATAGTTATATATGCACAAAGTAAAGCTTCTTACAGTATAGAGTGAAAATATAACTTCTGTGTTGTATACTAGAAGTTTCTCTTCCATAATTTAAAAATATTTCTACCTAATTGTTCTTAGTAGTTTTCCAATATTTTATTGGTGGATGTGTTGATTTTGGTGATTTTTTTCTGTCTTCCTTTTTCTTATGAGTTTTTTATTCACTTCTTTAAGTGAAATTATTTTTTTCCTTTTTTAATATAAATTTATTTATTTTAATTGGAGGTTAATTACTCTACAATATTGTATTGGTTTTACCATACATCAACATGAATCCTCCACAGGTATACACGTTTTCCCCATCCTGAACCCTCCTCCCTCCTCCCTCCCCATACCATCCCTCTGGGTTGTGCCAGTGCACCAGCCCCAAGCATCCAGTATCGTGCATCGAACCTGGACTGGCAATTCATTTCATATGTGATATTATACATGTTTCAATGCCATTCTCCCAAATCATCCCACCCTCTCCCTCTCCCAAGAGTCCAAAAGACTGTTCTATGCATCTGTGTCTCTTTTGCTGTCTTGCTTACAGGGTTATCGCTACCATCTTTCTAAATTCCATATATATGCATTAGTATACTGTATTGGTGTTTTTCTTTCTAGCTTACTTCACTCTGTATAACAGGCTCCAGTTTCATCCACCTGGTTAGAACTGATTCAAACGTATGAAATTAAATTCAATTAAATTCATTTATTTAAAGTATTCTATGGACATCCTGAAGTATTAAGCATTCATAGTTAAAATCAGGCTGTAAAAGACACATTTACAGAACTGAAATGGCCTGATTCTAGTAGGCAGAACTTTGGGTTTAGCTATTGAATGATTTGAACTCCTTACCACATTATTGCAGGTCAGTCAGTATAAGCCTACTTCCCACCATCTGATCATGTAAAAGTTTTAAGTGTACTATGTTTGATCATAAAAGGGCAAGTGTTCACTTACCCTTTTCAGCTCCAGTAGCTCCAAGGTTTGCTACAATTGAGGGCACCAATATTTGGAGGAAGTAAAAGTATAATCACAAATAAAAATAACCAGTGTTAGAATTCCAGGAAGGATCCATGGATATATCTTAGTATTATCTGGGGGAATAAATATATATGTATGTGTGCATGTGTGTGTATATATGCACACATATAGTCGGTTTTTACATTCCTGATCCAAGTTTTTAACTTTACCTGAAGATGACTGTACCGTTTGATTTTGAAAAAGGGAATGTATCCAGCACATGTCAGCCATGACATTACCTCACTTCAGGGGAGTGCCATTTAGCCACATACAGTCTGAATGTGAGCCCTTTTCTAAAATTTGCCTCTGTTTTAAATAGCTAGTTTTTTAAATCCTCCACATATATGACCTGACCCTACTTAATTTAAGAGCTTCATTTAAGCCACAATGCCATATCCATGTGAATGACCTAGCAGTGATTTCAATGAACAAAGTATTTCTCTAATTGCAGACCTTCAAGTAGACTGCTATTTGTTCAGAGGGCTCCCTATTTGGGCAATGCTTTTTACTTGGCTAGATGGGTCATGTCTTTAGCCTCCAGTTACAAGGTCAGATCTGAGTTCATACCTCCAACCCCCATCCCCCTCTCCTCCCTGACCAGCTAAAGAAAAATTGGCATACAGTTTATATGAACTATAAACTCTATAAAGTAAGGATTATCATTACGTAGACATTGCCTGACAGAGTGTCATTCATATGCTAGGTGCTCCATAAATATTTGTTGATTGAAGAAAGGAAATGAAAGTTGAAAGGGGGAAATAAGAGAAGAAAAAAAAACAAAAAACAACCAGCTCTTAGAGCATGTTTATTACAACAGTGAGAGAATGAATATACAAGTAGGCCAAGTCTAGATGATCTATGACTATAGAACGCTCACCTAGAAACCCAGGAAGCCAAATCACAACTTCTGCAACAGCGTGCTCAGAACATTCAGGACTTGGTCAATAGCTGCCAAATTTTATGTTTTTCCCCTTGCTTTGAACTTGGGGGCGGGGGAAAGGTGGCACTTTCCATTATTCCAGCAACCTCCAATCTTTGTGAAGACTTCTCTTTTTTTTCACTATAAAGCTTTCTCACTTCTTGCCTGCCTTTGAATCTTTGCCAAATCAAGTGATGGTAGTTGACTCCTTGTTATAGCAAGAACTGGAGAAATAGGCTTACTTTTGGCACAACAGTAAAGAATCCACTTGCCAATGCAAGAGATGCAGGTTCAATCCCTGGGTGGGGAAGTTCCCCTGGAGTTAGGAAATGGTAACCCACTGCAGTATTCTTGCCTGGAAAATTCTATAGACAACAGAGCCTGGTGGGCTATGATCCATGGGCCAGCAAAGCATCGGACAGGACTGAGCACACATGTACAAGCACGTTCCTCATTTTGTTGGCAGACTTTTATTTCCATAGCAGGTATGAGTGTAACAAATAATTTTATAGCAATAAAAAATATGAGAACATGATCAACTATGATACACCAAGGAAGAGTCATGACACTGTGACTAGAATAGTAGGTTGGCAGAAATTTGTTCTTAAATTCCATACTGAAAATTCATGATGACTGGTAGTCAAATCTTTGAGAAAATTTAATTTTTACTGTTTTAATAATAATTTTATCACACAGTAAAAAAATTCTTTTATTAATGCTTTTGTTAGTTATTGGTTTAGTTGCAGTAGTCAGAACCTAAATAATAGTTGTTTTAAGAGTTCTGCTGAAAAATAATCATTACATTATTCACTAGCATATATCATGAGCTGTTTATGTTTTACTTTTATACAGGTATTCACATTATAAAGCAAATAAAGTTAATGCATCCCCAATATAGCTAATTGCTAATAATTTTTATAAATCTATTTAACAAATTTTAATACAAGAATGCAGTTTAGGAAATTCAGACTAATAAGGAACATGCAATCTGCATAAGAAATGCATACATGATAAATTCTATTAATGGAGGTATAAATAATCTGTACAACCTGAGGTCAAAAAATGCTTTCTGTTAGAACAAATAGGAAATGATAAAGATGCCATTCCATCTGTTGTCTTAAAAATATTTGTAAGTTGATTAGAATCTAAGTGTAACAAAGCAACAGAGAAGCATTGAACAACAACAACAACAAAAAACACTGAGGTAGGAAATAGATGCTCCAGAGAGCTCTGAGTGTGTGCAGAGTAGTTAAATAGCAGTTTTACTAGAATATAGGTCTCATAAAGGGAAAAGTGCAGATAAAAGCCTGGAAACATAGGTTAGATTCAGATTGTAAAGTAAGCACTTATTATGAATTATTGTAATGGACTGAAGAGGCAGATAGTGCAGAGTGGGTCATTCCACTCTATTCTACCTCTGTTGTAACTTGTCCTCCTTCAGGTAGAGGTTATAAAGCTAAAGACTACATTTCCCAGACTAGTTTTTTAGTTCAGTCCCAACTTTGACCTAGCTTCCACTAAGCAGACACAGCTCTATACATTTGGAATGCTGCTGGTTACCAGACTTGGGAGTACTTGGTCAAGTATGAAAGGGATTTCAAACTGGCCCCAAATAAGGAGGATGAGAGACTTAAGAAAGAGGAAACCATACTCCAGATTAGTAGGTGGCAATTTTAATATGCCAGGGCACTTACATAGGTGCCTTGTCTCAGACGACTCAAGAAAAGATCTCCACAGTGACCTGCAAGACTCTTATTTATCCTAGAGGTCTTCATGCGGTGTTGTTTTTGCTTTGGCTCCATCCCTTCATTCTTTCTGAAGTTATTTCTCCACCAATCTCCAGCCATGAAACTAAAAGATGCTTACTCCTTAGAAGGAAAGTTATGACCAACCTAGACAGCATATTAAAAAGAAGAGACATTGTCAACAAAGGTCCATCTCATCAAGGCTATGGTTTTTCCAGTAGTCATGTATAGATGTGAGAGTTGGACTATAAAGAAAGCTGAGTGCCGAAGAACTGATGCTTCTGAACTGGTGTTGGAGAAGACTCATGAGAGTCCCTTGGACTGTAATGAGATCCAACCAGTCCCTCCTAAAGGAGATCAGTCCTGGATGTTCATTGGAAGGACTAATGTTGAAGCTGAAACTCCAGTACTTTGGCAGCCTGGTGCGAAGAGCTGACTCATTTGAAAAGACCCTGATGCTGGGAAAGATTGAGGACAGGAGGAGAAGGGGACAACAGAGTATGAAATGGTTGGATGACATCACTGACTCAATGGACATGAGTTTGGGTAAACTCCAGGAGCTGGTGATGGACAGGGAGACCTGGCCTGCTGTGGTTCATGGGGTCGCAGAGAGTCAGACATGACTGAGCAACTGAACTGGAACTAGAACTTCATGAGGTTCAGTCATGTATTCCTTCAGTCTAAATGGTCTCAGCAGCACTTTACTATTGTGAAGTTATAATTGCACAGGTCTAGCTCATGTGTTCATGTGCAGTTATGCCCTCTTAAGGACCTCCGTCAACATTTCACTCCTTGTGACTAGCTCTTAAAATTTTACATGGTTCCTCTTTTTCCCAGTGTGCCTGAGTAGAGTCAGCAAGGGATTTGATTAGCATGAAGTGGCTCATTTGGTGGCTCTTTGGCTGCGTGGGAGACAGATACTGCAGCAGCAATATAAATACAAGCAAGAAAAAACACAGATTAAGCTAATGATGTAACAGTTGTTTTTGTGTTTTTTTTTTTTTAACCCTCTCTAAGAGTTCCAGGATCCAAGCCTCTGACTTTCTGAGTTGCCTAGGCTGGGGGGTGGGATCACTCAGGGTGTTTCCTTGTGTCCTGATGTAGCTCAATAAAGATGACATATTAGCAGACTCATCAGGTGTGAACAAAACATTCTGTTTAGGTAATGGCTCAGGTGCTTTCTTGTGAGGCAGTAGTAGCATCCAAGGCCATCTTATTTTGGAGGACAGCTTTTCTCATTATAGCTATTTCAATGTTCAGTAGGGACAGGCTTTATCAGCTGTCACGTAAGCCTTGCCAGGTGGATTTAGAAAATGTTTCTCTGTGTGCTGTAATGTCCTCCAGGCCAATGGAGGAAGCAAAGATGGTGGCCAAATGATTGTATCATTGAGAAGGGAAAACCCAAGGTTTTCACTCATGTAGGTGAAAACACAGCTAAAATTTATTCTATATAACCACTGAGTCCCCTCCTGGGGTACCCAATGAATACCTGAGTGCCAGTCAGTACCAAACCAACTGCTATTTTTTTTTTTTTTTTTTTGCACATGTTTAGAACCTTCACTAGCAGGATGGTGGTTGTTCTGTTGATAAGTTGTGTCCTACTCTTTGCAACCCCATGGACTACAGCACTTCAGGCCTCCCTGTCCCTCACCATCTCCTGGAGTTTGCCCAAGTTCATTTCTATTGAACTGATGATGCCATCCCACCATCTCATCCTGTGCTACCTTCTTCTCCTTTTGCCTTCAGTCTCTCCCAGCTTTTTCAGTGTCAACTGCTTCCATCAGGTGGCCAAAGTATTGGAGCTTCAGCATCAGTCCTTCCAATGAATATTCAGGGTTGATTTTTCTTAGGATTGACTGGTTTGATCTCCATGAAGTTCAAGGGACTCTCAAGAATCTTTTCCAGCACAATTCAAAAGCATTAATTCTTCAGCGTTCAGCCTCCTTTATCGTCCAGTTCTCACATCTGTACATGACTACTGAAAAGACTACAGATTTGACTACATTGAACTTGTCAACAACGTGATATCTTTGCTTTTTAATACGCTAAGTTTTTCATAGCCTCCTTTCCAAGAAGCAAGGAACCCCATGAACACTAGGAGGGAGGGAGCCAATATAATCAGTTTACTGACTCTAACATTTGGGAAGTCCAGTGGATGGCTCCAGAATTCTTTGGCCATTGCTTTGGGTGTTATTTAGAGTACACATGACATGTTACCACATTAACCAAGTAACTGAATTTCAAAGGCAATCTGACATCTTTGGCAATGCATACCATTCCATCGGTGCACTACAGTGACCATTCTTCCTATGCACCCAGCCTACTGTGTCTCCTGAAGCGTCAGTTGCTAGGGCTTGTTCCTGGGCTAGAGAACCAACTTCCTAATTGCCAGAGGATGCCAGCATTTCATGATCCTGGATGCGGAAGACAGTCAAAACTGCCACAGGCTCTCTCAGGCTACCCAAACATCTGTCCACATACCCTTATCCCACAAGGGCTTATATGTGATCATCCATCCCTTGGCTGCCCATTATCCAAGTCATTGAGTTAATCACTTAGGACAGCCCAACTATTAGTGCAAAGGGATAACAGCCAGAACTCATGATGGCCAGTCACCAGCCAAACTGCTCTGAGCTTAGCCCTTTGGCTGCTATGATTCATTCCTTTTTCCATCCAGATTGTGTCAGGTTGGGCTGAATAGTGACTGCACTCCCTGTGGGTAGATGGCTCAGCTAGAGCCTCTGTGTATCGGGTATCATAAGCAGTTCCCCTCTTCTCCTGCTACAGGCTACAGGGGCCACCATAGGAGATAGGGGTGGGATTTTGTAGGATCTGCATTTCTAGAGATGCAGGCATGGTGTTTCTTTCCTGCAAAGGGGGAAACCACTTAGTCAAAGTGAGAATTTGAGCCATGGCAGAGGTGGGTCAAGGGAACATATTCTCAATCCACCACTGATATGAAGGGACTTTTTTTTTTTTTTTTTAAACCACGATACG
>NW_011495026.1:1491535-1491962 GCF_000754665.1 Bison bison bison | reverse complement strand
ATATAAAGAGTAATAGAATGAGGATAGCTCAGTGAAGAAATTCAGTGGAGAAAAGAGGCTGAATAATTCAGCCAGAAGGTAAGAGAAAGAACGACATGGTGAGACCAAGTTTTGGCGAACAAGGCCCGCACTTTATTTTCCAAAGTAGTTTTTATACCTTAAGTTATGCATAGAGGATAATGGGGGAAGGGGTGGAGTCAGGCAGCAAGCCAGGCTTTCTTCCTGCAAACTTATCATATGCAAAAGCTTAGGTGATTTGCATCATCTTCTGGCCCGGAGGCCTGTTAACATTTTAAGACCTTTTCTTCAGAAAACTTATTTTTCTCTAAAGGTGATTGGTCAGGAGCCACCCTCCAAAAGCATTAGATTAAGTTGCATTCCTACAGAGCAAAGGTGTGGTGGGCTATAACAAGAAAAAGAATTAAAC
>NW_011495026.1:1487675-1491435 GCF_000754665.1 Bison bison bison | reverse complement strand
TTTTTTTTTTTTTTTTTAAACCACGATACGCTGTTCCTTCATGAGAGGTTCTACCTGGAGGGGTGGCTGTGCACATTACTGAGGAGGCCAGAAAATTCCTGAGGGTTGCAATTTATTAGAATTTGTTCCGCTCCAACATCAGCCAGAATCTTCATCTTTTGTTTATTTCTTGGGGACCAGTGAAGAGTGAGCTCATCCTGGGGCCTCTGCTCCCAGTAGTTGTCACCTCGAGGCAGTCTTGAGCTGCGTCCTATTCCTGAGGTGTGACAGGCACTCACCTAAATAGGATGTATCCCCGAGGTCTCTGCTGGAGCAGGTGGGCCACTGGGATAGTAGAGGCAGGTCTGAACCAGTGTTTGGGTTTAAGTCTTTCTATAGGCTGGGCAGCATAGCATTGGCTTGCCAATGTAATGTCTCGAGTGGGGACCTGGAGGCAAAGAGGTCAAATCACTTTGGGTTCCAGGTTAATTTACTGGGCCCTTTATGATCAATGGGGATACACTTTTGGTTCTTGGGGCTTCCTAGGTGGCTTAGATAGTAAAGAATCCACCTGTAATACCAGAGACCTGGGTTCAGTCCCTGAGTTGGGAAGATCCCCTGGAGAAGGGAATGGCTACCCACTCCAGTATTCTTGCCTGGAAAACCCCATGGTCAGAGGAACCTTGGTGGGCTATAGTCCATGGGGTTGCCAAGAGTCAGACACAACTGAGCGACTAACACTTTCATTTCACTTTTTTTGGCTTCTTGAGTTTCCTCTTTGCTTTAGATCTTTCCTCTAGCTATTTCCAGTTCCCAATTCCCATGTCAGTTTTTCTCAGATCAGCAATGGACTTTTGTACATCATACATGTCTTGTACTACAACACCTGGGTCAGCGTGTACATTGGGTGTTGGGGGTGGACTGGATGACCCTGGCTCTCATTCTTGCAGTGACCGTGGCCTGAGCAGGGCCTTCAGAGATAGGGAACCAGATAGTCTATTTCATTCCCAAGTGAAAAGAAAGGGAAAGTGTTTGTTGCTAAGTCACGTTCAACTGTTTTGTGACCCCATGGACTGTAGCCCACCAGGCTCCTCTGTGCATGTGATTTCCCAGGCAAGAATATTGGAGTGGGTTGGCATTTCCTTCTCCAATTTCATTCTCAGTGCTCTGCTTGTTTGTTGTGCCTCCTCCATAGATTTCCGGGTCCCATGTGCCTGGGAAGATCCTCCTCTTTGGGTCATGGCTCTCTGCAGGATAGAATAGCCCAATCTATCTGAGAATAGTACTTTGAATTCCCCAAGGTCCACACAGGCACTGCTGTGGAATGGGATGTGTGGTGATCTTGCTCACTTTCTCTGATTCCTGCCGAGTAAGAAAAATATCACCTCCTCCCTTTCCCCCAATCCTATGGCTGTACTCACCATGTCTGAATACTTTTTCTGGGCTTTTATTGGAACTTGGCAGCTATATCAGTAAGCTCAGTGGGAATATATTCTCCAAGTGAAGCTCTTTTGAAGAGCTGCCCCTGTCTGGGGTTGTTGTTGCTGTGCTTTTGCTTTCCTTTGTATTAGAGATCAGAAGGTATGGGAGGCTTCAACCATTTCACTGCCAGTAACAAAGCAACCTCCTCTTAGTCTTCCTCCCTGTCTCAGGGATTCCACCTCTTAGTGCACTAATCAGGCTTTGTCACAGACACTTAGATCTTAATCCACTGCAGCTGGCACCCTCCTAACTTTACAAAATGATGCTCTGCTGCTGCTGCTAAGTCACTTTGGTTGTGTCTGACTCTGTGCAACCCCATAGACAGCAGCCCACCAGGCTCCCCCGTCCCTGGGATTCTCCAGACAAGAACACTGGAGTGGGTTACCATTTCCTTCTCCAATGCATGAAAGTGAAAAGTGAAAGTGAAGTCGCTCAGTCATGTCCAACTCCTAGCAACCCCATGGACTGCAGCCCACCAGGCCCCTCTGTCCATGGGATTTTCCAGGCAAGAGTACTGGAGTGGGGTGCCATTGCCTTCTCCGAGTGACACTGTAAGGTCTTCAAATTATCATCCTGCTCTCCCACCTTGTCTGGCACTCGTGAAACTAACAGAACAGTGAACAACCATTTCTCTTTACCTCAACTTTTCTTACAATTGTCTAACTTAAGTTTCAGCCTCTTGTTGGGCTTTGGTGTCCTGCAGAACTGCCCACATTAGAGGCCAAAGCCCTGGGGTTGGCATTCATTTCCCTTCTTTGACAGAGAGCAATATGTACAGTTCTTCAACAAATGCATAAAACCATTGGTGTTTCGGGGGTGTTTCCATACTCATTTTGTAGTCCATAAGCATCCAACTTATGGGCCACCCTTCCTCGCATAAAGGTCAATGGTCTACATGAAATTTTTCTCACAGATGCGTCTTTCCTAAGGCCCATTTCTTTGGTCTTCTGTCTGGCTAGCCGATTATTGGTTCATTAGCTCGGAAATTCCCCTGGGGAACATTTGCAACTGTCCCCTGTTTGTGGAAGACAAGGAGAGGTTGAAGAAAGCAGCAGACCATTCCAGATTGGGAGGTTGCAGATTTAATAAGCAAGAAAACTTACAAATTAGACTGCTCTTGTGTAGCAACAAGACAGGTGAATTTCCATAAACATCCAGTAGAATATTAAGAGTTCCCATAGAATCTTGAGAGTTGTTATAGACCTAATGGGGTTCGGTCATGCATAAACTACGTCCTTGAAGTATCTCCTAGTATAGGAATAGTATGTGGAACATACATTTCAAGGATCAGAAAGAGAGTAAGGAGTCTGATTGCCAAGGTCTAGTACACAGGCCTACAGGGGTCAGGTTCTCTTAGTGACCTCCTTCAATATAGAAGAATGAGATAGAGTCAGATATCTTATTCTGCTGGTTAGATCATATGTGCAGACATCAGATTTATTTTTTCTCAGTGAGACAAAAGATCCTAATGTATTGTTTTAGTTTTGTGGCCATGGGGGGCATAACAATTAACATGAAATATGTATTCCAAGCAGGTCATTTTTAGAAAGGATATAATGAATTAAATCAGAATGTACTTAATGTTTTATCTTTAGTTCATAGAACAAATACATATTCAGGGCTTTGTGTCACACACTTTTCTAAGTACATCATAATTACTAGCTTATTTAATTCTCACAACAACTCTGTGGGATTGGTAACATCATTTTCCACAAATAGGTTAACTGCTATACCAAACCATCTGCAAATGTCAATCACTTTATACAACTGAGGTTTACTTTTCATTTATATCAGAGTCTAATGTGGGTTTGATTTGGCTTTTCTCACTTTTAGAGAAAACGTTATCACTAGAGCACCATGTTTAGATTCCTTAGCCATCGTTTCTCTGCCTTTTGGCTAAAATCAAATGTGGATTCTTTAGCCAAAGAATTGTACACATGGTATTTTTGTGTGTGTTTGTGTGTTTTATTTTATTTATTTTTTTCATTGAAGGAAAATTGCTTTACAGTGTTGTGTTGGTTTTTGCTGTACAATAACGTGTTATTAGTCATACTTACACATATATCCCCTCCCTCACAGCCTCCCTCCCCTTGCCCCATCCCACCCCTGCCGGGGACCAGCCCCGGCTGATCCAGGGTATTCGAAGGAGAGACGGCGTAGGCGAAGATCAGGAAACAATTGCTTAATTAAACGTTAATTAAGGATATAAAGAGTAATAGAATGAGGATAGCTCAGTGAAGAAATTCAGTGGAGAAAAGAGGCTGAATAATTCAGCCAGAAGGTAAGAGAAAGAACGACA
>NW_011495026.1:1467047-1487575 GCF_000754665.1 Bison bison bison | reverse complement strand
TTTATTTTCCAAAGTAGTTTTTATACCTTAAGTTATGCATAGAGGATAATGGGGGAAGGGGTGGAGTCAGGCAGCAAGCCAGGCTTTCTTCCTGCAAACTTATCATATGCAAAAGCTTAGGTGATTTGCATCATCTTCTGGCCCGGAGGCCTGTTAACATTTTAAGACCTTTTCTTCAGAAAACTTATTTTTCTCTAAAGGTGATTGGTCAGGAGCCACCCTCCAAAAGCATTAGATTAAGTTGCATTCCTACAGAGCAAAGGTGTGGTGGGCTATAACAAGAAAAAGAATTAACTCAAGGGTCCCAGGTTACAAACATTAAAGCTACTATTTACACCAATTATATTAATCAATAACTGCCAGGGACACAGCAGGTAAGGGATATGGAAACTTAGCAGCAAACATTGGCCCAACAAGTGAAAATCCCTTCACCAATACAATTTCTAATCAATCTTTTAACTACTCAAAAGAATCTGTGTTTAGACAGTTTAGAACATCTCCTGCCTCTCACTGTTGGGAGGCTCTGAACAATCACATGTGGCCGGAAAAACCTATTCAGGTAGGCTAGAGGATTTCCAAAGGAGTTTGTAGGTTAAACACTGTCACACCCAGGAATTATTAACTGGAGCTGTAAGCTAACTTTTTTCAGAGACGTAGTGGGGGACAGCCCCCCGTAAAGTCAGAGGTGTAGGTGAAAGCACAAAGCAGAAAGTAGGCAGACTCTGGTTTTGGGGGTATATGCTCGAGAATTTCCAGGGGGACTCCTGAAGCTCGATCCCGCCTTTGCGTATGCCGAGCCTCCTTCCTCATGACCTTTGTCATGGGCGGAGTTCCTCACTGGCTCCCAGCAGTGATAGAATTCCAGTTGAGCTATTCCAGATCCCGAAAGATGATGCTGTGGAAAGTGCTGCACTCAATATGCAATATGCAATATGCACGCAATATGCAATATGCACTCAATATGCAATATGCCGGCTCCCGGCACACCCCTCCAAATCATCATATAGCACCAGGCTGGGCTTCCTGTGTTATACAGAAAATTCCCACTAGCTATCCATTTTACATGTGATAGTGTATATATGTCAATGGTACTTTCTTTGTCCCACCCTCTCCTTCCCCTGCTGTGTCCACAAGTACATTCACTACATCTGCATCTTCATTCCTTCTCTGCAAAGAGGTTTACCAGTGCCATTTTTCTAGATTATATATATGTGTGTGTGTGTGTATGAATATACAATTTTTTGTCTTTCTGTCTTTACTCTGTATATAAGGCTCTAGATTCATCCATAACTGAAACTTGTTCCTTTATATGGCCAAGTAATAGTTCATTGTGTGTATGTGTGCCACATCTTCTTTATCTTTTTATCTGTTGATAGACATCTAGGTTGCTTCCATGCCCTGGCTATAGTGAATAATGCTGCAGTGAATATTGGGGTAGATATGTTTTCTAGAACTATGGATTTCTCAGGGTATATGCTCAGTACTGGGAATGCCTTACATCTCTGCACGATGGCTATATCACTTTACATTGTCACCAACAATGCAGTTTCACCACATCCTCTCCAGCATTTATTATTTGTAGATTTGTTGATTGGTGTGAGGTGATACCTCCTTGTAGTACTGATTTGCATGTCTCCAATAATGAACAATGTCGCACATCTTTTCATGTGTTTATTGGACATCTGTATGTCTTCTCTGGAGAAATGCCTGCTTAGGTCTTCTGCCCATTTTTTAAAATTTGCTTTTAATTGGAGGGTAAACATAAACATGAATCAGCCATGGGTATAGGTATGTACCTCCCCCACCTGCCATGCCATCCTACCCCTCCAGATTATCACAGAGCACCAGATTTGAGCTCCCTGCATCATACAGTAAATTTCCATTGGCTACTAATGTTGCATAAGGTAATATATGCTACTCTCTTAACTTGCCCCACCCTCTCCTTCTCCTGCTGTGTCCGCAAGTCTATTCTCTATGTCTGGGTCCCCATTGCTGCCCTAAAAATAGATTCATCAGCACTATCTTTCTGGATTCCATATATATATATATATATATGCATTAATATACAATGTTTGTCTTTCTCTTTATTACTTAACTTCACTCTATATAGTAGGCTCTAGGTTCATTGACCTTATTAGAACTGAGTCATATATGTTCCTTTTATGGCTGAGTAATATTCCATTGTGTCTATGAACTGCAAATTCTTTATCCATTCATCTGTTGATGGACACCTAGGTTGCTTCCATATCCTAGCTATTATAGACAGTACTGTGTTGAACATTAGGGTGTATGTGTCTTTTTCAATTATGGTTTCTTCAGGCCAGATGCCCAGTAGTTGTATTGTTGGGTCATATGGTAGTTTTATTCCTAACTTTTTAAGGAATCTCCATACTTTTGTCCATAGTGATTGTATCAATTTGCATTCCCACCAATTGTGCAAGAAAAAGGTTCCCTTTTCTCCACACCCTTTCCAGCACTTATTTTTTTTAGGTTTCTTTGATGATGGTCATTCTGACCAATGTAAGGTGATACTTCACTGAAGTTTTGATAAGCATTTCTCTGATAATGAGTGATGTTGAGCCTCTTTCCATGTGTGTATTAGCCACCTCTTTGTCTTCTTTGGAGAAATGTCTGTTTAGGTCTTTTCCCCAGTTTTTGACTGGGCTCTTTGTTTCTTTGGTATTGAGCTGCATGAGGTGCTTATATATTTTAGAAATGAATCCTTTGTCAGTTGCTTCATTTGCAAGTATTTTCTCACATTCTGAGGACTGTCTTTTCATCTTGTTTATAGTTTCCTTTGCTGTGCAATATCTTTTAAGTTTAATTAGGTCCCATTTGTTTTTTTGTTTTGTTTTTTTTTTAATTTCCACTTATTTCTATTACTCTAGGATGTAGGTCAAAAAGAATCTTTTGCAGTTTATGCCTAAGAGGGTACTGCACTTTTTTTCTCTAAGAGCTTTATAGTTTCTAGCCTTACATTGGGGGCAATGGCACCCCACTCCAGTACTCTTCCCTGGAAAATTCCATGGATGGAGGAGCCTGATAGGCTGCAGTCCATGGGGGCGCTAGGAGTAGGACACGACTGAGCAACTTCACTTTCACTTTTCACTTTCATGCATTGGAGAAGGAAATGGCAACCTACTCCAGTGTTCTTGCCTGGAGAATCCCAGGGACTGGGGAGCCCGGTTGGCTGCTGTCTCTGGGGTCACACAGAGTCGGACACGACTGAAGTGACTTAGCAGCAGCAGCAGCAGCAGCCTTACATTTAGATCTTTAGTCTATTTTGAGGTTATTTTTGTGTGTGGCTTAAGAAGTGTTTTAATTTCATTTTTTTTTTTTATGTAGCTTTCCAGTTTCCCCAGCACCACTTATTGAAAAGGTGATCTTTTCTCCATTGTATATTCTTGTCTCCTTTGTCAGAAATAGGGTACACATAGTTGTGTAGGTTTTATCTCTGGGCCTTCTGTCTCATTCCATTGTTCTATATTCCTGTTTTTGTGCCAGTCAAACACATATTAAAATGGTTATTTTATCTCACTAAGTTTGTGTGGTTTGTTTTTCAGTAATGGATGACCACCACCACATTTCTTCCAGGTCTATAAAAAATTGGTTTAGCATTCAAAATCAATCAACATAATTCAATTTGTAATAGATTAGGGGAAAATACAATATAACCACCTTGATGCAGAGAATATTTTAAAAATATTCAACATGCATTCATAAAAATATTCAACATGCATTCATGAAAATATTCAGGAAAACTAGAAATAGAAGTTTATGAATTACTTCTAAATAGAAGTAAATTTTATAGAGTATTTATGAAAACATCACAGTTATCATTATTCTCAAAGGTGAAAGGCTGAAAAGATTTTCACATATAATTAGGAAAAACACAGTAACATGTGTTTCCACAATTTCTATACAGTTGTTTATTGGAGGAGTTAACTGATGCAATAAGGCAAGAAAATTTCACAAAGATTGAAAAAAGTGAATAAAACATATTTTACTTGCAGATATTGTGTTTGGGCTTCCCTGGTAGCTCAGTGTTATAGAATTTGCCTGCCAGTGTAGGAGATGCAGATTTAATCCCTGGGTCAGGAAGGAAGGAGAAGGATATGGCAAACTTCTCCAGTATTCTCGCCTACAAAATCCTATGGAGAGAGGAGCCTGGTGGGCTACAGTCCATGGGGTCACAAAGAGTTGGACACAATTTAGCAACTAAACAAAAAATTGTGGTTTGTATACATATAACTATACACAAGATACAAAAGAGCTCTCTGGTTTTATAAGTCAGTGTAGGGGGACATAAGATATAAGGTCAATATCAAAAAAAAATTGTGAAGTTTCTATTAACTTATATTTCTACATATTTTGAGATTGATAAAACATTTTGAAAATAAAATACTAAATACTTGTATTGTTTACAAGAGCATAAACTGTGCAAGACATCCACACTGAAAACTACAACATTTTGACAGAGAAATTAAAGGAGACCTAAAAAAATGAAAAGGTATGCTCTGTTCATATATCAAAAGATTCAATAAACTTTGCCCAAATAAATCTATATAATCAAAATTGTATATATAAAAATCTCATTGTATTAGCTGCCTCTAAAATTCATGTAGTTCATTTCTACATGAATTTTTTAGGAAGCTAATAAAAAAAAAAACCCAAAAAATTTGGAAAAAAAAATAAATATGAGGACTGAAAAGTAACAGAGTGCAAGATTTAATTATGAGGCTACTTTACTCAATGAAATACATTTTTGGTACAAGAATAGAAATAAGTTTCATTGGAACAGAAAAAATAGTTCAAAAATACATGCACACATATGGTCTTTCCAAAATGTGACCAGTTAATTCAGGGGGGAAATAAATATTTTTAAACCCAGAATTCTAAAATTCTTAAAAGTCATACCTAGAAAAATATTATCTGGCTCTAATTTTGTTTAATTACTACTTTATCTCATTATGCATTAATGAAGCTTTCTGGTCTCCACACTCACCTTTACATGTCAAATAATTAATGCAGATAACATATAGAAAAAATAATTAAATATAATTATTTGGCTCTCCATTTAATTATTTGAATCATTGAATTCTAAAGTCCTGAACCTTTGATGTATACAATGTCTTTTGTCAAATATTTCTTAAATATCTTATTAAAAAAACTAAAAAAAAAATGTCCTTGTGCCTCTGTCTAGCTATGCATAATGTACCTGTTAGGCAAGCAACAGACAGAAATGATACAAATATTTTATCAGTTGTAATTTTTGAAGGAACAAGTTTACTCAGTCAATTTTTACCAATGCATGAAAACAGTATTCTAGATTAGTTATATAAATTTCTGAACTTTTCCTGTCTTTGAACTACTATTTTTTAAATTTGTGATCCACTTATATATAGTTATTTTAAATGTGTGCTCAGTCTGTCTATTTTATGTTTGTGTTATTAAATCTTAGACAGCCTAAACTCAGTGGATACTGCTGATTCTATCGATGAGGCAAGTCCCTTAAACAGACTCAGTAAATTTAGATATTTTAACTTAGCAGTGGATTCTACTCAGAACAAAATGATGTAGTAATTTTTTTTGGAGTGAGGTAATTTTTCAGTGAAGAGATGTTGATAAGACAGTGTTTTTGAGAGATTGTATTTTTTAACATTAGGGGATAATAAGTACAGTGATTGAACAATCTGATTGACCAAGATGTTACTATAAGAGAACATTTTCAAAAAACAAGTATGTTTGCAAAATTACTAATGTGACACAAAAGCACTTATTGAAAATAAGTATCATGCTAAAACCAAGATAATTTTCAAAACATGGGGTAATGTTTTCAAAGATAAACTTTATTTTTATAATAAAGAATGTTATATCACAAGATAATATCCTGTATGTAGCAGGTGGTTAAGGAGCAAATGAATTACTGACAGATTTCTAATTATAATACACTTTTAGTCTTTCATGATAAACAACAGATGTGTGTTTATGAAAATACATTATTGTAGAATCAGGTCAATGGAGTTTAAATGAAAAAGCCCTAATTTATCTGTACTCCCATGTGAATTCAAGGGGCTGGCCTATTTAAAAGAGCCACGATTTAATGTAACATGAGTTCAAAGGAGATTTATTTAAATAGACCAATGAATACCTTTTTCACTAATTGTCCAGATAGAAGGAAGATAATTTCAGAGTGCAAACAGACATGGGAGAAAGTAACAAATCACAACAAAACAGAGAAGATACAAAAAAGGGTATTATAAAATGATGAAAAGCTAAATCAAACCAATCTAGTTCCTAAATATTGATAGTATATTGAAGCCTTTCACTAATTTTCTTTCTAGGATTTATTTAGTATGTTAAATATATTTTGTATCATCAATTATATGAATTTCAATCTTTTGGTAAAGAAGGAAAATAGCATTTATTTTTGAGTGCAAATCAAGTACCTGAAATGACTTGAACATTGAAGTATTTCTTGTATGTAAGTTTGAAAAATTAAAAGGGTGAATTTGGAGTTCAGAGAGTGGTAGCAGATCCATTTTACCATTAAGTAGCTGTGAAACACAGCAGTTTCAAAAACTATCTACATATACTTTCAAACCCAATAATGAGCCATGGAAAGGAAGCAATATTTAAAATCATCATATGCCTTATTCCTTTCTTCTATATTCTTTATATTATTATATGTGTGTGTGTAAATATATACACAACACACACACACATCATTGCCATCATCGTTCAGTTGCTCCGTCGTGTCTGACTCTTTACAACCCCATGGTCTGTAGCCCACCAGGCTCCTCTGTCCATGAGATTTTCCAGACAAGCATACTGGTGTGGGCTGCCATTTCCTCCTCCAGGATATATACATAAAATATATGTATATAATATGTATATGTAATATATGCATATAATATGTATAATATATGCATATAATATTATATGTATAACATGTATAATACATATAATATATAACAATATGTATATATATTTGTATATATTATATATATACTATTAATATGTTTTAAGGAAGTCCATTTATACTATCAAAAGATACAGTATTATTTAATGCATTGAACTGCTGAATTAATAAAGGCTAACTTGTCACATTTTTATATATACTTTCTCCATTTACCATCTACTATTTTCTATACATTATCTAATCTCTTTGAATTAACACTGTTACAATTTAGTACTAGCACAGCTCAATGAAGCAGACTATTTGCTATAGTTTTCCCTCTAATAATATATAACATAAAAATAGTTACATTTGCACATGTAAAATAGCAACCATAATAAAGATTATGGTTGTTGAAAACACTACTGGTTTAGAAGTTTAAAAACTATTAAAAACATTTGAAGAAATTTTTATGCAAAGTTTCAAAAAAGAAATAGGATTTAATCTACATCTTTTTTTTAATCATCTATTGCTGTATAGCACACTACTGCATTTTGGTTTATTAAAAAGAAGACTCTATATTTCCCTGACACTATACAGCTTTGTTTTTTCTATTGTCACCCTGCTTATTTAACAATATGCAGAGTACATCATACACAATGGTGGGCTGGATGAATCACAAGCTGGAATCAAGATTCCTGGGAGAAATATCAACAAACTCAGATATGCAGATGGTACCACTCTAATGGGAGAAAGTGAAGAGGAAGGAACTAAAGAGCCTCTTGATGAGGGTGAAAGAAGAGACTGAAAAAGCTTGCTTGAAACTCAACATTCAAAAAACTAAGATCATGACATCTGGTCCCATCACTTCATGGCAAATAAAAGGGGAAAAAGTGGAAGCAGTGACAGATTTTCTTTTCTTGGGCTCCAAAATCACTGCAGATGGTGTCTGTAGCTGTGAAATTAAAAGATGTTTGTTCCTTGGAAGGAAAGCTATGACAAACCTAGACAATGTATTAAAAAACAGAGGCATCACTTTGCCAACAAAGGTCTGTATAGTCAAAGCTGTGGTTTTTCCAGTAGTCATGTATGGATGTGAAAGTTGGACCATAAAGAAGGCTCAGTGCCAAAGAACTGATGCATTCAAATTGTGCTGGAGAAGATTCTTGAGAGTCCCTTGGACTTCAGTGAGATCAAACCACTCAGTCTTAAAGGATATCAACCCTGAATTTTCATTAGAAATACTGATGCTGTGGCTGAAGCTCCAATCCTCTAGCCACCTGATGCGAAGAGTTGACTCACTGGAATAGACCCTAATGCTGGGAAAGATTGAAGACAAAAGGAGAAGGGGACAGCAGAGGATGATATGGTTAGATATCATCACCAACTCAATGGACCTGAATTTGATCAACCTCTGGGACTTACTAGAGGACAGAGGAGCCTGGCGAGCTGCATTTGTATTGCAGGGTCAGATATGACTTAGCAACTGAACAATGATAGCAGCAAAAAACAACCATTTTATGATACTCACCGATTCTGAAGTAAGAATTCAGGCAAGCAGAGTAGAGATTCCTTGTCCCTGTTCCTCACGATAGTATTTATGAGACCACAGTCTGGAACACTCAAAGGCTGCATGGTCTGAGATATATCAAAGTCAGTTTTCCATTCAGAGAGCCTCCAGATGGCTTTTGCATTTAATCCAACCTTCTCACAGTTGTACAGTCTGGTCTCTGAAACGGGGAGCCTGAGTGGGACTGTCAACAGAACAGAGAATCTGCATGACCTTTCATAATCTGGTATCAGGAGACCATGGCATTGTTCCTGCTATCTTCTGTTGGTCAAAGCAGATGCAGTTCCATCCAGATTCAAGTCAAGAATATGTTAAGATGGAAACTGTAGATGGTTGGAAACATGATGCACCTGTTACATAAATGAGTCAGTGGTGATCCCTGTATACTGCCACTGTGTTTACTTTGTAGTTGGCTGGGGCCCATTTTCTTGGGAGCCTTCCAGTGCCAAACTCAGATTTTAACAATCCAGTTGTTTTCAAGGTAACCCATGTAAGCAGATATTTTAGGCCATATTGAAACTACTTTGAATATCCCATGAAATTATGCTTCAAATCTGCTAACCATAGAAAAGATAAACTCTGGGGTTGTAAATGACCCCAAGGTACTCCTGCCCTTCAGCATTCTCTAACCTAGAGATTCCCCATGATGTTGTTAATTGACCAATCTGTAGACAGGTGAGCCCCTTCTCTGATTTTCTTCCCTTGTGGAAGTTACCTTGCTTTTCTCATTTTCTGGATAGTGGCCCCCAGACTCTGACCTCTGGAAGGTCTCATGCTGAAAGTTATCAACCCCCAACCCCACATCCATGCAAACCTGTCAAAATATCACCCAAATAAAGCTTGTTGTATGCTATTGCCTCCTCATGGACACATATTTTTCCTTTGTAGTCCACTGGGCTCCTCTGTCCATGGGGATTCAGCAGGTGAGAACACTGGAATGGGTTGCCATGCCCTCTTCATTTTTCCTTTATCAGCTCCCAAGTCCCTCAAACTCCCTACATTTATATGCAAACAAACAAGCCTACCACAGTGTATGTGTATTGGTAGGAGAGACAGACAGCTGTCAGAAAAAAACAGACAGCTGATTACTCATAGCAAAATGCAGCAGTCAAGATTCCCAGTCCCCAGAGAGCAATATGATGGGAGCCAAACCCAAAACTGAGATTCGGAGAGTGTATAGGGGTTGCTGGTACACCTATCCAACTCCCCTCCAAAAGGAAAGATATTCACTTATTAAATAAATATCTTTTTTAGGGGAGGACAGGATTAAGGGTTCATTACCCTGGGATATAAGCAAATATTTCTAGGAAGGAGAATGAAAGGACATTAAGACTCTTAATCTTTCAGGAGGTTCCTGTTTTAGAGTCTCTACAGCTGTCAAACTTGTTGTGCAAATGTCCTTTCAGTGCCATTTGCTCACAAGGCTTGAACCAGGCAGAAACAGAAGACTCTTTAGGGGAAAATGTCTCCCAAGAGGGTAGAGACTCACCTCTTAAGAAGGGGGCCACGCAGGATAGTTGTTTCTGTTCCATATGTCTAGGACCTTGGCTAGGAAGACAAAAGAGCTTGGAATGAGTCCCCTGCCTTGGGCTGCAATCACCTGAAGACACCTTTACTCACTTGTCTGCTAGATGGGATGTGATGGCTTTAAAGTCCTGCTCATCTTGGATTGTTGACTGGATACATGACTTCCCCATCTGTATTAGACTTCTCACACATAGGCTCATTGTTCTTAGGGGGAGCTTCTCAATAGATAACTTGCTGCAAGCAAAGATTTCAAAAGAACCAGATAGAAGCTGCATGACTTTTCATGACCAGCCTTGGAAATCACGTAGAATCACTTCTGTTGTACTCATTTAGTTGACACAATCACATGGCTGACTAATATACTCTGTGTGCCTGTGTGTGAAGTCGCTTCAGTCATTTCCAACTCTCTGCAACCTCATGGACTGTAGCCTGCCATGTTCCTCTATCCATGGGATTCTCCAGGCAAGAATACTGGAGTAAGTAGCCATGCCCTTCTCCAGGGGATCTTTGCGACCCAGGAATCAAACCCAGGTCTACTGCATTGAAGGCAGATTCTTTACTGCTGAGCCACCAGAGGAGCCCAAGAATGGACATAAAACATATTTGTCAACAGAATAGGCAAAAAATTAAGGCTACATTTTAAAAAGGCCACTCTTGAAAGATGTTGGGAATATGTCTCAGAAGAAGCATGTGAACAAAGATCCAAAGGTGTATAGGAAAAAACTAGGAAAAATCACAAGCTATGTCAATTAGTTGCTGTTATCTGACTAAAGAACAGGTATTAAAGTTGGAGTGTTGGGTAATAAAACATTAAAAGTAGACTGAGCAAGTGCTCAATATTCCTGAATGCCGGGATAAGTAGTTGTCTTTCTCTTTTAGGAAATAAAATTTGGTATGTCAAAATTAGTTATTATAGGAAAAGTGAGAACTTTGTTAGACTACACTTATTTTATAGTTTATGTTGATGGGGAGAAAGAAATTCTCCCCTATCCTTTCAAATTATTCTGGCCGGCCTAAGAATTAAATTGACATGAGAAAGATTAAACAGGAGAAAAATCAAACAAACTTTAATAATATATATACATCGGAAAGACCAGGAAACCTGGGTAAGTCACTAGAATGGCCAAAGCCTTCATCTTAAATGCCATCTTCAACTAAAGACAATAGAGGATATCAGGGTAGTCGTTTGGGACCCCTAAATGCTAAGTCACTTCAGTCATGTCCGACTCTGTGCGACCCCATGGACGGCAGCCCACCAGGCTTCCCCGTCCCTGGCATCCTCCAGGCAAGAACACTGGAGTGGGTTGCCATTTCCTTCTCTAATGCATGAAAGTGAAAGTGAAGTCGCTCAGTCGTGTCCGGCTCTTAGCGCTCCCATGGACTGCAGCCTACCAGGCTCCTCCATCCATGGGATTTTCCAAGCAAGAGTACTGGAGTGGGGTGCCATTGCCTTCTCTGCGGACCCCTAAATAGAGGAAGGCAATTCACATAAAGATGGGACCCAGGAAGAACTCTGATGTTTACTACCTGCAGTTTCCTCATCACACCCAGTCTATATTCTTGGCACAGGACCTTTATCTAAATTATTTTAGGTAGTTAATGAGGTGATAACAAGAAACATTTCCTGAATCTTTTGCTTCTTAAAAACAATCATATTAATCCTCATGCCAAAGAAGCACATTTTGGGGTGGCAAATCTGTTCCTCTAAACCTATTCACTCATTTATCTTATTATGTATTGAAATTCAGCATAATCTTTCATTATCTCTCTTGGTCTTATCATCCCTGAGCTTTTAATAATTTTTTAAATAACTAAAATGCATGTTATTTCTGGAAAACTTTTGAAGAAAACAGTATGTTATATAGCTTATATATCTTTTCAGAAAAAAAAAAAAAAAACATTGTCAGTATTCAACTCAAAGGGATAAAATTATAATTGACCACTTATGTATAATTGCCTGCTAATTCAAAGACTGAGAAAAGTTGCTCTTATTCCAGAGATTCATACATAAATAATTTATAATACTCTTCCCAATCAAGAAAGAGATGAACTAATGTATTTTGGAGCCAGAAACCAAGTCAGACACTTCACTTAAAAGCATTAATTGAACTCTAAAATCTATCCCACATATTATTTTCCTCATTTTAAAAGCTGAGAAAATAATTTTATGCACAGAAATCTTGAGGGACTTATATACAGTCTCCTTTGCCAGTAAGTAGTAGAACCAGAGTTCAAACGCAGGCACCTCTAGGCTAAAGCCTGAGCTTCTCCCAGGCCATTCTTTTACATATCATTAGGCAGTTTGGTTGCCTCAGATGGTTTATTTTGTATATTGATGTGTGTTGCCATAAATCAAGTTTAAGATACAAAGTTAAATGCTGAACTTCTCAGCCCAAGGAAATAGAAATTATTTTCTTGCCCTTTCTTGTGCTAAGAAGTTATATTCTTTAGAAAAATTCCATCTTTTAAAAATACAAACTGAACACACAAGTGATCTAATTACCTCATTATCTTTCTATACTTTCAGCTATGTCTAGATAAGACAGAGAAATATTTTCAAATAGAAGTTTGAAATATACATTTATGACTCATATTCAGAGATTTCAAAGGGATTTAACAGTAAATAATTTCTATTTTAGAACCTTTACTTCGGAGAAGAAAGGTTACTTTAGAAAGTTCACATAAGAATAGTTTCAAACAGAAGTGAAAATAGCCACAACAAAAAATTTTAAACAACACAGTAATAGTCATTACCATTCAGTGAAGTTGGTTAAGCTAGTTTCCTCATTGTAATTTTTATAGTTAAGTTTCTTCCTCTTTTTTTTTTTTTTTTCACCTATCTCTGTGGTAACAAAGCTAATGCCTATGAGTGCTCAGAGAAGCTGTTTTAAAAAGTCACTCTTCTTTGCCATAAAATAAAAAGTGTAATATATTCATATAAATAAATAGACTCACATCTGATTTCCTTGTTCATGAAGTTGATGCAGTCCCATAGTGGGATGTGTTTTGCTTTATTACAGAAGACACTTTGTCCTGTGATTGCAGAATGATCCATTAGGGCTAAGTGCTTCACATCCTCGTGCACTCTTCCATTACCTGGATCCCATTGGTATTGCATTGTGACTCAGTATCATGCAGCCTCAGTGCAGACGCATGGAAAGAATGTTGATGATGGTTCGTTGGAAAAGAAAAAGAAAAAAAAAAGGAATGCCTTCTATAATCATATGGAAAATATTATAATAGTATTAAAATATATTATTAAATATTATTAGAATATTAAAATATATAGTAAAAAATAGTGCTAAATAGTATTAAAGTATAAAAATAGAGAAACTAAATTTGTCAGGATCTCAGCAAGACCCCTGTGTTTAGGGAATATACCAGGAAAGAAAATGCATATGAATGTGAAGTGACTTAAAGGAAGGGAAAATTCACTACTTAAATATCCCCACCCACAGGACTGCCTTTCTACTTGAGAGATGAAACCACTTGAGAGAAGAACTGTGTTTTCTTTTTTTCCCCCATTATTGTACCTGTAGAAAGGTTAGGTACCTAAGCATATGCAGAAAGAATGAAAGAGATGAAAAGAAGTACACACTTTAGATATGATAATAAAGCATTTCACAGAGATCTGATCTGGAAGCTGCAGAGTTTAATGTGGTATATTGATATATACAATTCTTGCAGATTTGGGGGACAAAGTGGTGTCTTTGTCTTCTCTTTTAAGGAAAAAAAGTTTTGTGTATGTGTGTGTTTTTTTCTTCAGTTTCTTCTTTAAACAACTAAAATAAAACCACTTAAGAGAATGAAATCCATGAAGAAAGAACTATGTGGGGGAAGATGAGACACTGCTAGTTTATGTTTAAGCTGTCAAAGTTATTCATTTTCCCCTATGACTCATTTTACTTTAAAATACAAGATCAACAATATTAGTAGTGACAGTTTTCAGCCCTAATTTTTATCTCAAGCGGAAATTTCACTAACTTTCCTAGGTTAAGGCTGAGGAGGCTTTCTTATTTCATAATGAATGCATGCACGTTAGTGGAAAATAATAGCTTCTTTCATAATCACACTCTATTTGTACTTAGGTATAACATCTAAAAATTTTCAGATTATTCATCACTAATTATAATCTCAAATAAGACTTTCAACAGGTAAAAAATATCAAAGTAATTTTGATTGGCCCTTATGTGTGAAAACAATTAAAGTATAATTAAAGTTATATGGCCACATGTTTCACTTCCTATGAATATTCTAATTAGCTATTAGTAGCTTATGCAGGGGACACACATTAAAGAATATTTGAGTATGCAAATATTTGAGTACTTTTTTCAATTGAATGAGATTACATTCTGGAATGTTGACTTTTCTACATCTTACACTTGCATGTTTTTCTCTTTAAAGGTTAAATTTTAATTTCCTTATACCAAAAGAGCCATGTAAGATATCTCTCTGGTGTCCTAAATAATTCTTATTCTAATCATGAACATGAATAGTTACTCGGCTTTTAACTAAATATGAAAAATCAGTTCAGTTCGGTCACTCAGTCGTGTCCGACTCTTTGCGACCCCATGAATTGCAGACGCCAGGTCTCCCTGTCCATCACCAACTCCTGGAGTTCACTCAAACTCACATCCATTGACTCAGTGATGCCATCCAGCCATCTCACCCTCTGCCGTCCCCTTCTCCTCCTGCCCCCAATCCCTCCCAGCATCAGAGTCTTTTCCAATAAGTCAACTCTTCGCATGAGGTTCCCAAAGTACTGGAGTTTCAGCTTTAGCATCATTCCTTCCAAAGAAATCCCAGGGCTGATCTCCTTCAGAATGGACTGGTTGGATCTCCTTGCAGTCCAAGGGACTGTCAAGAGTCTTCTCCAACACCACAGTTCAAAAGCATCAATTCTTCGGTACTCAGCTTTCTTCACAGTCCAACTCTCACATCCATACATGACCACAGGAAAAACCATAGCCTTGACTAGAGGGACTTTTGTTAGCAAAGTAATGTCTCTGCTTTTGAACGTGCTATCTAGGTTGGTCATAACTTTCCTTCCAAGCGGTAAGTGTCTTAATTTCATGGCTGCAATCACCACCTGCTGTGATTATGGAGCCCCCAAAATTAAAGTCAGCCACTGTTTCCACTGTTTCCTCTATTTCCCATGAAGTGATGGGACCAGATGCCATGATCTTAGTTTTCTGAATGTTGAGCTTTAAGCCAACTTTTTCACTCTCCTCTTTCACTTTCAGCAAGAGGCTTTTTAGTTCCTCTTCATTTTCTGCCATAAGGGTGGTATCATCTGCATATCTGAGGTTATTGATATTTCTCCTGGCAATCTTGATTCCAGCTTGTGCTTTTTCCAGCCCAGCAATTCTCATGATGTATTCTGCATATAAGTTAAATATATGTATCTGTAAATCATGCCTGTCCTTAACCTGAATGTGCTTATTGCATTTTACATGATCTTTATTGTTGACTTAACATCTTTGTCATTTTAAGTTTCTTCTTTTTTCATATGCCAAAGTACTTTGAATTGTTTTGCTATGTTTAGAAAAACAATTTTACACAGAGCAAAATGACCTTTCATTTACTGTCATTTTAATTAATTCCTTCACATGAATTTATTTTTAGATATATTGGATTAATGATTCTTTGCTAATACATGTATTTGTTAAAAATACTGGAATAGTTTATGGAGTATACAGGGTTTTCATAATGATAGCTGAGAATTAATAACAAAAAATAACTCCAGGCAATTCTATAGCAGTAGAAAATGGAGAATGTTTATAAAAATACATGAACTCATAAAGAGCATAAGTTTTACTATTGGTATAGTGAGACCCATGTTTTTGAGTAATGTGATTGGTGAGATGAAGAATATGAAGTTTAAGGACAGTTTAACACTTTATTAGAAACTTTCTGATGAGACTTGTTATCCTTTTTCATTTTAAATACCATCAACTTAAATAATGTTATTTTGCTATAACACTTCTACAAACTCATCAAATGACTTTATCAAATAACTTATTTTGAAAATTTATTTTACTTATTCATTTTTGGCTGTGCTGGGTCATTATTACCATGCTGAGGCTTTCTCTAATTGTGGCAAGTGGGGGCTACTCCCTAGTTGCGTTGCTCAGGCTTCTCGTTGCAGTGGCTTCTCTTGCTGTTGAGTGCAGGTTCTAGGCATGCAGGTTCAGTAGCTGTGGCTCCAGACTCTAGAGCATGGGCTCAGTAGTTGTCACCCAGGGGCTTAGATGCACTGCCGTATGTGGAGTCTCCCTAGGCCAGAGATCTAACTTGTGTCCCCTGGATTGGCAGGTGGATTCTTAACCACTGGGCCCCCAGAGAAGTCCTATCAAATGACTTCTGCTTTAAATGTTTATGCAGTTATGATAAAAGGCAGTAAATTACATTTTCAAGATTATTCAAATGAGGTAATATTAATAACCTGAGTAGCTCAAACATGTAAAAGGACTGTGGTCACTTTGCAGTGATTTCTGAATTTAAGCATACATGAAGTGAATTGCAGAGCATTTTACTTGGAATATTAACGCAAAAGAGTTCAAATAGGTACCTGTCTCATCTAGATAATCCCTTAAAGTTTCTGTTTAATTGTACTTGAAAGAGGAACTCTAACAGAGATTAAGATCTAGATATTAGCATGTCTTTGCATACTAGGGAATATGAAAACATGTCCTGAGGTTTTCAGACAGTCTTAACTGGAATTTATCAAATGGAAAATAGTCACAAATGAAAAGTAAATCTAATTAAATATTGGTAAATATTAGGAAACAAAAATAGTACATTTCTAAGATGTAGAAAGAGAGCAATGTATTCCTAAGCAGTCTCCAGAAGGAAACAGACAAAAGAGTAACACATAGAGGGAAATACAGGCATACAATGAAGCATGGAAGTGCACAGCTCTTCAAGTGTACTAAAACCCAATGTTAAGAATTTTAACTAAAAATAAAGTATACTTATTTATGTATTAGTTTTCTATGCTACTTATATTTATTGTAGTTGGTCAATCTTTGCTTGGACATTGCTCCATATGAAAAATGACTCAGTGAAAAGGTAAATAGCCTTGTGTGCAAATCAAAATATCTTTCTAAATATGTATGCTCTAATTTAGGAGTCCTTTGGAGATGGCTTTTAATTTTCAGTTGTCTGACAATCTTAAAATTGTAAAGTTTCCTTTCACACATTACCCATTGGTAATGGGATTTTTAAAATAGCCCTAAAATTAAGTAACTCCTATTACTATAAATTTTATTAACTGGGAGAGATGCCAATGGATATTTCTATTACATACATAAGGAAATTTAAGTCTTCTGAGTCATAATTCCATTATTTCCATTGCCTAATGGTAATATTGTCTCTCTTAGATGTTGAACACTTTCATTAATATAATTCTGTATACATTAGGAATTTTTGTCTAGGTGGTTATCTATAGTGATGAATCTTTTCTCTCATTAAATGTGTGCACTAATATATGTAAATATAAATATATAAATTATAACTACATATTTGTGAATGTATATATACTATCTATACATAAATATATTTGCATATATATAAATTTATATACATATAAATTCCAATACACTAAAGTAAAAAATGAGTAAAACAAATGTTATTATTTTTTGCTGCCCCCAAAATACCAGCTGATATTATTTGCAGTTTTAGAAGCAACATGTAGAGGTTATGGAGTAATGTTTGTATATTTGTAAACATGAAATATTAAAAGTTAGAAGTGTCATATTTGCTTTTATAAAGGAATGGCATATTTTTATTTCTTAGAAGAAATTTCTTTTTACACAGCATAGTTTATTGTAAGCAGTAGTAATGATACATATAGTGATCAATTACATTTCATTATCCCCCTTTGTTTATATTCTCATGAAAATTGAATTAGGCCATCATGAGAATTGTGCATAGATGGCATATGGTATTCAATAAAGAAAGAACAAATACCTTTTTAAATTACTCACCCATGACTTTTGCAGCTCGGCTTTATGAATTCATTTGTAAATCAATGGTCCTATTTCTTAAGATGATGAATAGCAAATGTTTATTTAAACCCTGGGCTATTAATGAACACATACATCAAAAGTTAGGCATTACCCAAGTATAGAAGATGACTTTCTTTAACTGCACAAACCAAAGAACCATTTTTACTGCTAATATGCAAATTTTAAGGAAAGGTATAAATCAGTATATCAATATTAAAAATAGAAATCACTTTTAGTTTATTTTGAATCTTTGAAAATGTGTTTAAAAGCTTTTATAAATTAATATGTAACTTTCAATAAAAATACAGTTAGTTTTATTTTATCCTTCATATTAACAATTTTCTGAAAAATCTCTGAAACTTTTTTTTTTAAACTTTACAATATTGTATTAGTTTTGCCAAATATCGAAATGAATCTGCCACAGGTATACCTGTGTTCCCCATCCTGAACCCTCCTCCCTCCTGCCTCCCCATACCCTCTCTCTGGGTCGTCCCAGTGCACTAGCCCCAAGCATCCAGTATCGTGCATTGAACCTGGACTGGTGACTCATTTCATACACGATATTATACATGTTTCAATGCCATTCTTCCAAATCTCCCCACCCTCTCCCTCTCCCACAGAGTCCATAAGACTGATCTATACATCACTGTCTCTTTTGCTGTCTCGTACACAGGGTTATTGTTACCATCTTTCTAAATTCCATATATATGCATTAGTATACTGTATTGGTGTTTTTCTTTCTGGCTTACTTCACTCTGTATAATAGGCTCCAGTTTCATCCACCCCATTAGAACTGATTCAAATGTATTCTTTTTAATGGCTGAGTAATACTCCATTGTGTATATGTACCACTGCTTTCTTATCCATTCATATTGTCTTTTTATTGGACCATTTCATTTCTTGATTAAATTAATGAGTGTTCCTTCTCTTGTTTGCTCAGTTAACTTGCTTAACACAGCTATATGCACTAACAACACAGAGAGAAAATTTCACTTTAGTTTGTGCCTGTATGAAGTATCTCCAGCTCTGCCTATATAGATCTTCAGTTCAGTTCAGTCGCTCAGTCGTCTCTGACTCTTTGCGATCCCATGAACTGCAGCACGCCAGGCCTCCCTGTCCATCACCAACTCCCGGAGTTCACTCAAACTCACGTTCATCAAGTCAGTGATGCCATCCAGCCATCTCATCTTCTGTTGTCCCCTTCTCCTCCTGCTCCCAATCCCTCCCACCATCAGAGTGTTTTCCAATGAGTCAACTCTTCACATCAGGTGGTGAAAGTACTGGAGATTCAGCTTCAGCATCATTCCTTCCAAAGAATACCCAAGGCTGATCTCCTTTAGAATGGACTGGTTGGATCTCCTTGCAGTCCAAGGGAATCTCAAGAGTCTTCTCCAACACCACAGTTCAAAAGCATCAGTTCTTCAGTGCTCAGCTTTCTTCACAGTCCATCTCTCACATCCATACATGACCACTGGAAAAAAACTATATTGAGTTATTATATTATAACAATTGTAACCTAACAGTACTTAGGTATAAGACTAAATCCTTGTAACTCTAAAAAATAAATAATAATTTCAATACCAATGCATTAGGTTGATTTTATATAATAAAAAGTCAATGTAAAAGATTCATTACATCTTTTATATAGTGTTACTATCTCACACACTAGTAAAGTAATGCTTAAAATTCTCCAAGCCAGGCTTCAGCAATATGTGAACCGTGAATTTCCAGATGTTCAAGCTGGTTTTGGAAAAGGCAGAGGAACCAGAGATCAAATTGCCAACATCCGCTGGATCACCAAAAAGGCAAGAGAGTTCCAGAAAAGCATCTATTTCTGCTTCATTGGCTATGTCAAAGCCTTTGACTGTGTTGATCACAATAAACTGTGGAAAATTCTTAAAGAGATGGGAAAACCAGACCACCTGACCTGCCTCTTGAGAAACCTGTATGCAGGTCAAGAAGCAACAGTTAAAACTGGACATGGAACAACATACTGGTTCCAAATAGGAAGAGGAGTACGTCAAGGCTGTATGTTGTCACCCTGCTTATTTAACTTATATGCAAAGTACATCACGAGAAAAGCTGGGCTAGATGAAGCACAAACTGGAATCAGGATTGCCTGGAGAAATATCAATCACCTCAGATATGCAGATGACACCACCTTTATGGAAGAAAGTGAAGAGGAACTAAAAAGCCTCTTGCTGAAAATGAAAGAGGAGAGTGAAAAAGTTGGCTTAAAGCTCAACGTTCAGAAAACTAAGATCATGGCATCTGGTCCCATCACGTATGGGAATTAGATGGGGAAACAGTGGAAACAGTATCAGACTTAATTTTTTGGGCTCCAAAATCACTGCAGATGGTGACTGCAGCCATGAAATTAAAAGATGCTTACTGCTTTGAAGGAAAGTTATGACCAACCTAGTTGGCATATTCAAAAGCAGAGACATTACTTTGCCAACAAAGGTCCATCTAGTCAAGGCTATGGTTTTTCCAGTGGTCATGTATGGATGTGAGAGTTCGGCTG
>NW_011495026.1:1465155-1466946 GCF_000754665.1 Bison bison bison | reverse complement strand
TTGGACTGCAAGGAGATCCAACCAGTCCATTCTGAAGGAGATCAGTCCTGGGTGTTCATGGGAAGGACTGATGCTAAAGCTGAAACTCCAATACTTTGGCCACCTCATGCAAAGAGTTGACTCATTGGAAAAAAACTCTGATGCTGGGAAGGATTGGGGGCAGGAGGAGGCGGGGATGACAGAGGGTGAGATGACTGGATGGTATCACTGACTCAATGGATTTGAGTTTGAGTAAACTCTGGGAGTTGATGATGGACAGGGAGTCCTAGCGTGCTGAGATTCATGAGGTCACAAAGAGTGAGACACGACTGAGCAACTGAACTGAACTATTCTCAGACAACAGTAAAGAGTTATGCTTCAAAGTTATTCAAGCTTATAGTAAAATTGAAATATAAGAAGCAACTGTAATGGGTTAAGTATTCTTATATATATTTTTTGTCAATTCTCCCCATGGAGAGACAAAGTTTATTTCTTGCTCTTTGAATCTGGATAGACCCTGCAGAGACTATCTTTTTTGCCCCAAAGAAGAAGTATGGTGTGTAACTTCTGATATTGTACTGTAAAATATTAATAGCAGCCATTTTGCTATTAGGTATAAATCTTCTTGGAACTCCCATGCCTTGCTAAGGGAAATCCTCATTGTAGAGTAGAAATCAAGGTCAAAAATGACTAAGACACTATGGTGGAAACTCCTTGTTGATCTACCCATGGGCAGTCAATAGCAACTGCCTGTTTTGTAGGGGATTAGGCATTCATGGACAGGGAGGCCTGGCATGCTGCCATTCATGGGGTCACATAGAGTCGGACACGACTGAGCGACTAAACTGACTGACTGACTGAGGCATCTCAAAGTTTCAGTATAGTTGAGCCTCCAGATAGCTGCAGTCCCAGCCAACACTCCATAGAACAAAACAACTCCCTTGTCAACACTTAGAATCATTGTGTGGTTCGTGCTGTGTTAAATCACGACATTTGAAAGTAAAAAGGAGAAATGAAATAGATAGCACATTTAAAGTTTTAAATTATGTTTGTTAGAAGATAAAAAGTAAATGTTAATTAAAATATTAATTAAAAAATAGCAGTATCTTTTCTTCCTAACAGTATTTGAGAAGTAGTTTAAAAAAATTATACCCAGGCCTTCAGTATTACTCAAAAAAAAAAAAAAAGGAAAGAATCCACTCAAAATAATTTTGATCTAGGTTAGAACTGGACATGGAACAACAGACTGGTTCCAAATAGGAAAAAGAGTACATCAAGGCTGTATACTGTCTGTCACCCTGCTTACTTAACTTGTATGCAGAGTACATCATGAGAAACGCTGGGCTGGAAGAAGCACAAGCTGGATTCAAGATTGCCGGGAGAAATATCAATAACCTCAGATATGCAGATGATAGCACCCTTATGGCAGAAAGTGAAGAGGAACTAAAAAGTCTCTTGATGAAAGTGAAAGAGGAGAGTGAAAAAGTTGGCTTAAAGCTCAACATTCAGAAAACGAAGATCATGGCATCTGGTCCCATCACTTCATGGGAAATAGATGGAGAAACAGTGGAAACAGTGTCTGACTTTATTTTTGGGGGCTCCAAAATCACTGCAGACAGTGACTGCAGCCATGAAATTAAAAGACACTTACTCCTTGGAAGGAAAGTTATGACCAACCTAGTTAGCATATTCAAAAGCAGAGACATTACTTTGCCAACAAAGGTCTGTCTAGTCAAGGCTATGGTTTTTCCTGTGGTCATGTATGGATGTGAGAGTTGGACTGTGAAGAAAGCTGAGAGCCGAAGAATTGAT
>NW_011495026.1:1432365-1465028 GCF_000754665.1 Bison bison bison | reverse complement strand
AGGAGGAGAAGGGGAAAACAGAGGATGAGATGGCTGGATGGCATCACCGACTCGATGGATGTGAGTTTGAGTGAACTCCAGGAGTTGGTGATGGACAGGGAGACCTGGCATGCTGCGATTCATAGGGTCGCAAAGAGTGAGACATGACTGAGCAACTGAACTGAACTGAGGAATATATTTAATGAGAGGATTGTTGTTAACTTATGTAGAATGATCAGAGAATTAGCACTTACCTGAAGTTGAGATAAGCATGTAAGTGATGGATGTGCTAGTGAGAAAAAAAATGCAATGACCAGAGATGATCTCACAAAGGAATAATATTTTATCTGCATATATATTTCAGTGAAATTTAATAAATTGATATTTTGGCAATATATATGTTTCCTGTGAGTTTGACTGCTAAAAATAATTTCTGATAAATTCAGGATATATTGATAAGAATGAATATATACTTCTGTAGATCTCACTATTCATCAACAATTCTCAATACTGGTTGTTTAATAAAGACTTCTGGGGAATAATCAACAGTAACAACAATTCTGTCTAAACCCTACTCAGAGCAGTCAATTAACAATGTATGAATATAGATCTTAAACATAGTCATTTAAAGCAGTCTAGTTAATTTTAACATTTGTCATAGCTATGAACCACTTCCTTAGTCAACTATGAGTCTTTTAATACATTTTGCCCAGTGAGCTCCACTAAAGTATTCAACCAGACTCTCTAAGAATCACCTCTTGTGTCATACTCTCTGTTTAAAAGTTAATACTTGTTAAACTTTTTTTTTTTTTTTTGCTGTGGCAATTCTGTGGAACTAGAAACCTGCATATGTGGGGCTTTTAGCACATGGCTTTTCACTTTATTGCTCACTAGTCTGTGAGTCATCTGTGGCCTCAAGGTCCACCATGGGGTCAATTAGACTACAGTCCAGGCAATGCTTGGGACTTCACACTTGTCATACTCTGTGACCCAGGCTGAAGGATCAGTGGCTCCTTATGGAATAGGCTAGAAGAAAAAGAGGGCTGGCAGAACTCACATGTCTTTTAAGACATGCTCAGAAATAGTGCTTTGTCATTCTGTCCACACTTGATTGGACAAATAAATTTCACGGACAAATCCAGCAGTCTGTAAGGCAAGGGCATATACTCCATTTACATGGAAAACATGGCAAAGTCAGGGAGCAGAGGAGGGGTTTGGAATAAACATCACTACTTACCACTGTGCTCATAGATACACTAACAACATGCTGTATTTGCCACACCTGGAAAAAACTATGCAAAAATCATTTTGCAACAAGTTTTTTACATCTTGATGAAGACTTGATGGCTTTCTTGTATTTAACACAGATTTGGCTAAAGTTAGCTCACTATGTAGTATTCATTGAAGAGGAGAGTATTTTGATTTCTTTTCTTGGATAATTAAGTATATAACCCTGAATAAGCTTTTATTTTTATGCTTTATATTGAAACTTGAATTGCACTGTAAAAATATGTGTTTTATATGCTTCTTTTAACGGTATTGAAGTTTTTAAAAAATATAAACGTTCCAGTGAAATGAATGCTCTATTAATTTACATAATATTCATTTATAAGCATATATTGTAAAGGTTCTATATTGTTTATTGTTCTGTGTGTTTATCTAACTTTTGAAGAGCCCCTTTATATCCTAATGTAGAGAAGTATATGTAAAGCAGACTTGCTGCTGTATTTCTACTAGATTGAGAAATAGCCAGGCATATTTCTGTATTAAATATTGAAAAGTAGAAAATTAGAATCAGTCTTCAAGAACAGAGCTTATTATTATATATTTGAAGTTAATTTATTTGTCCAAGTGTCTGATGTATCCATTTCCTCTTGCCGTGTGCTACGAAGTTACTACACTAAAACTTCTGACACTGTTTTACAGAATCACCAAAAGAAATAAATTTTTGTATCAATTTCACAGGAAAGTAAGAGACTGAACACTTAATTAAGAAGTAGAAGATAGTATAAAATGCTAAAAAGTTCAAGTGGATATTCTTTTCTATTTTTTAAAACAACTATCTCCCAAAGAAGGATTCCATAAGTTTTGAAACCTATTGAGTTATATCTGTTTAGACCTACTAAAGAAAGCAAAAAGTTAATTATATTCTAATTTCCAACTCCCATGGAAAGTTTATAATTCAGATATCAGCAAAAAAGTTAAAATAATTTGAAGTGGTCAGCAAAGAGCTTATTGCTGATTATTGTTAACTATCTACAACTAACACGCGAAAAATCATATCACATAAAGTAACAAAAAGATTAGCTCAGGTGAACAGACTAAAGAAACACTGAAGAATACCAAGGTATTATGTACATTTCAGTGTACAGATTTTGATATTGATTTGGCAATTACTACTAAACTGAAGGGGTTTCTCAGGTGGCTCAGTGGTAAAAACTCTGCCTGCATTGCAGGAGACATTGGTTTGATCCCTGGGTTGGGAAGAACCAGTGGAGAAGGAAATAATGGTTCATTCCAGTATTCTTGCCTGCATGTGAATATGCCTTATTCAAAGAAAGTTACTATATAATGTAAGATATTATTATAATAAAGTTTATTATAATACAAGTCACCATTATTTATCGTATAACAATCCTATGGGCAATTTATCTTAACAAATTAAGAAGTGAAATTTCAGAACTTGTCAATATTTGATAAAACAATTTGAAGGTATCTTGGTCCATTTTAAAACTACATCTTTATTTGTGTCCAATAAAATCTAGAGTATAAAAATTATGGTAGGAACGTAAAATATGGAAGTGGCAAGGCAGAGTATAATACAAAGTTTTTCTTTGTTTACTGTCTTACTTTTTTACCTATTTCTTCAATTTACTTTCCATTTTTGTTCCCCCTTTCTTTCTTTTCCTCTCTATTTTCCTTATCCTTTGATAAAATCATTTAAAAAATTAAATCTCCTATAGAAAAATAATTGCTATGTTGAATAAGCATAGTCAGCCAGCATGTCTGACAGACTTACATTTTCTACCTCAAATAATTTCTGAGGCTTCCCTTGTAAGCCACTTGAAATGTTAAAAAATTCTGCTGAAAAAATCTGTTATATAGTAATAACTTTGCTGGGAAATACAGAAAACAAGCAAAGTTCACAGAAATAGTAATTTGCTATACCATGAGTAGCAGATTTTGAGGGAAAGTGGGAAAAAAAAGGATTTTAAGATTATAAGGTCTGATTACAACATTTAACAGATGAGGACAAATGGTCAGGAAAGGCACATGCCTTGACTCAAATCATATGGTAGAAAGGAACTCAAAATAATGACTCTGGCCTCAAATTTAAGCATAAATTTTGGATAGATACAATCTTTAAAAAAATTTCCCATGGCATATTATGACAATATCAAATGTTTTATATATGGATGCCACTGTAAAATTAGATATATATATTTAGATATTTTATTAAAGTTAGATGGTTATACTACTTCCTAGGAATTTGAAGTTATCTGCCAGATCCTCTTTTCTACCTATCCAATGATATTGGGCGAAAATGTGACATTTTATGATCTTGCCTGAAATATTACTTTTATCCATGTTTCTCATATCAGAACAAGTGCCATAAATCCATCAGGTTGCAAAGGGACTGGGAAGTTTATGCTTCCTAACTGCTTATAAGGAAATACATTGATTGTGAGCACATAGGAATAACAAATAAATAAAATTGAGCACGTAGGCTTTAGGAACTCAAAAAATGAGTTTTGAATAGAGAAACAGGTTAACAATAAAGGGATGACAAAATTTGTACCATGAAAACACTGACAAAAAGAAGCTAGAATAGCTGTATTGATTTAAGGAAAAGCATACTTCAGAAAAATGAAGATTATCAGGAATAAAGAATATGATGATAAAGTAGTTAATTCTCTATTTGTATAAAGAACAATTCTAACATATCTAGAAGAAACATAGGAGAAATGTTGGACTTGGTGAGTTTTCAGCTACCATGCCTAAAGCATATTCCATGAATAAAAAAATAAGTTGGATTTTATTAAAATTAAATTATTTAAAATTAAATTATCTGTTAGAATTAAATTTATTAAAATTAAAAACTTTTGCCCTGAAAAAGATACTGTTAAGAAAATGAAAAGATGAGTCATTCCCTGGGAGGAAATAATTCTGAATCATATACTAGATAAGGAACATGTATACAAAATTTCCAAAGAACTCTTCAAACTCAACAGTGATTAAGCTAATAAGACAAAGATATATGAAATAATTCACTGAAAGAAGTGGGGGAACAGATGCTGACCTAAGGAAGTTTGGAAATGAGGGGAAGCTATAAGGCTAATTCAAAATAATCTGTGCATAAGCACTGTCTCTAGTTGTAAAGTTGTTTTGCATGGGAAACAGTTAACAATTCTGATACTATTATACATGTATCCTTAAACGTAACAAGAGTCAGTGGATGCTGGGGTAGCAGTTGAGCGGGAAGTTTAGAAAAGCAAGAAAAGAAGGTGAGAATGATCTGTATGGAATTGGAATAGAATAGGAGGTGGGAGGGACTCATGAAATACTTGATAGAGTTTCAGATGGATACATATAGAAATATTTATGTGTGTGCTAAGCTGCTTCAGTCGTGTCTGACTCTTTCTGACCCTATAGTCTGTAGCTCACTAGGCTCTTCTGTTTATGGAATTCTCCAGGCAAGATTACTAGAGTGGGTTGCCATGCCATCTTTCAGGGGATCTTCCCCAGAAAAATTTATAAATATGTGTATATACACCAATTAGTAATTTCCACATCTATTTCCTTGCTCAGATTGCTAAGAAGCCTAAAATGCCAACATCCTGGTAGTAACCATCAGTTCCCAGATACTAGTTTCAAATACCAATTCTAACATCATTTTTTTTCAATAAATTAACCATATCTCCTGAAGAAGCAGCTGGCTGCTTTTAGGTCATGGGAGGAAATACACAATAAGAGTGTGGCATCCTATAGTGGTATAAAGGAGGAAGTGATACACACACACACACACACACACACACACACACACACACACAAGCACAGTGAGTCAAAAGGACACAGGAACCAACAGAAAGTTTCCAAAGGCCAAAAATTTTAATAGAACTATTTAGCAATTAGACAATAAAGTAACATTTAATATTAACTTAATATATAGGTCCCTATTCTTAATATCTTACAAAAGTCACTAAGTTGTGTCTGACTCTTTGCAACCCCATGGACTATACAGTCCATGGAATTCTCTAGGCCTGAATACTGGGAGGCATAGCCTTTTCCTTCTCCAGGGGATCTTCCCAACCGAGGGATCAAAATCAGGTCTCCCACATTGCAGGAGGATTCTTTACCAGCTGAGCCACAAGGAAAACCCAAGAACACTGGCGTGGGTAGCCTATCTCTTCCCAAGCGGATCTTCCCCACCCAGGAATTGAACTGGGTCTCCTGCATTGCAGACAGATTCCTTACCAACTGTGCTATCAGGGAAGCTCATAGATACCTATGAGTTCATACTATTACAAATAAATTATTGAATATATATATGAGTGGGGAAGAACAGATGCATCCTCCATAAGGAAGATTTAAAAAGAAAAACAATATATAAGCAATCCTCCTAAAAATTGCATAGCTCCCAGTTCCTTAATGTAAACTTCACATAGTTATTTCTTTTAAAGAGTGGGACACAGGATAAAAAGATTAACTGTACAGTGGGAAAAAAACCTGAGAAACCCTACCTTTCCCAGGGGATCATGGTCAACATCAATAATAATAACATCAGTAGCTTGTATTTTTGTGATGATGTAATGTTGTGGCACTTTATCTGAATGGTCTCCCTCCCCAAACACATAATTCCAGTCTAATCATGAGAAGAAAATATCAGAAAAAATCCAGTTGAGGGAAACCTACAAAATACCTGAGTGGTATTCTTTCAAATTGTCAAGATCATCAAAAGTAACAAATGTCTGAGATACTATCACAATCTAGAAGAGCCTAAGGAGACATGATGGCTAACTATGTAATGTGATATTGGAATTGGAAGTCTGGAACAGATAAGGGAAATTAGATATAAACCAAGGAAATCTGAATAAAGTATGCTGCTGCTAAGTCGCTTCAGTCGTGTCCGACCCTGTGCGACCCCATAGATGGCAGCCCATCAGGCTCCCCCGTCCCCGGGATTCTCCAGGCAAGAACACTGGAGTGGGTTGTCATTTCCTTATCCAATGCATGAAAGTGAAAAATAAAGTGAAGTCGCTCAGTCGTGTCTGACTCCTAGCGACCCCATGGACTGCAGCCCACCAGGCCCCTCCATCCATGGGATTTTCCAGGCAAGAGTACTGGACTGGGTTGCCATTGCCTTCTCCTATAAAACCTATAAAGTATAGGTTTTATTTAATAATTCTTAATCAATTATGGATTAAGATGGATGCATTTGTTCTGATAAATGTACCATATTCATGTAGGTTGTTCACCATCAGGGAAACTCTGTTGGGTATATGGGAACACCATCTACAATCTTTGCATTATTTCTGTAAGTCTAAAACTATTTTAAAGTATATTTATGTATCTGTATATATTTAAAAGCATGAAATAGATCAGCCAAATGATTCTCCCTGAAATTGTGACATTTTATATCTTCACAGGTCTTAGAATACCCACTTCCTTGCAAACTATGAGAATTTGGATATTATATCTTTAAAATTTTGGTCAGCATGAAAAAAAAAAGTATCAGCTAATCAATCTATATGTGCCTTTTTTTTTTTCTTATCTACATTCGAAATTTCATTTCACTTTCTATTAGTATAGCGGCCATTCCAAGAATTGCAGCCTGTTTAGTTAACTACTCTCTTTCCAAGGAACTGCACTGTGTCTATATCCTAAAGCCATTTCCTATGCTCTCATTTGGTTTTAACACACTTGTCCAGAATGGTGTTTTAACTATAAAACCACTAGCCCATTCCCGCTGTCCCTGAGGGATTCTACTGTATTCACCCATGGTACAGAACTTTTTGTTTTGACGACACTGGTGTAAATAGGATCTAAATTCATTACATTCCCTTGGATAATGGTCCAGATTGCAGGTCATCCAATAGGGTAATTCCCTATTTTCACCTACTGACTTCTCATGTTCTTGCTTGCTTTTCAGTAAAAATTGCACAGAATATACCTCTGTCTCTATTACTATGCATATGTGCATCTGTTTATAATTTTATGTCCTTAATTTCAAAGATTTTTCTACCGATTCTACTTTATGCAATGCAACAGTTTTTTAATGCAATGTTACTCAGTCTGTCACTTTCTACATTATATTCATTTAGGGATACTCTTTGAGTTAAATATTTATTTTTGTTCAGTTCAGTTCAGTTCAGTCGCTCAGTCGTGTCCGACTCTTTGCGACCCCATGAATCACAGCACGCCAGGCTTCCCTGTCCATCACCAATTCCCGGAGTTCACTGAGACTCACATCCATCGAGTCAGTGATACCATCCAGCCATCTCATCCTCTGTCGTCCCCTTCTCCTCCTGCCCCCAATCTCTCCCAGCATCAGAGTCTTTTCCAGTGAGTCAACTCTTCGCATGAGGTGGCCAAAGTACTGGAGTTTCAGCTTTAGCATCATTCCTTCCAAAGAAATCCCAGGGCTGATCTCATTTAAGTCATTTATATTTCCTTATCTAAACAACTTATAAAGCAGTTTGACAGATACATAGACTCATTAGAAAAGACCCTGATGCTGGGAAAGATTGAAGGCAGGAGGAGAAGGGGATGACAGAGGATAAGATGGTTAGATGGCATCAGCAACTTGATGGACATAAGTTTGAGTAAGCTCCAGGAGTTGGTGATGGACAGGGAACCCTGGCATGCTGCAGTCCATGGAGTCACAAAGAGTCGGACATGACTCAGCAACTGAACTGACAGATAAAATTTATTTTTATTGGCTGCCTACCATCTAAGCATCACTCAACAAATTTTCACATCTAAAGATACCAAAAACAAAGCTGTGATTGTTGTGAAACACTGCCAAAGAGAACTTTGTTAAATTAGAGAAAATGATGCTGTGATGTCATTCTCAAGTTGAAAACTTCCTTTTGCTTGTCTTGAAAAAGCCTTTTGCAGCTGAAACAAAGTGTCACTTTCCCAGGGTAGGGATAGAGTAGGGAAGAGTAAGACAGGTTGTACAACCATCATTTTCAAACTCTCACTATACAAAAGATTATAGAACTGATGCAGCTTTCTTAGTCCTCTAGTTAAGAAACATTTGCTAATCTTATATGCACAATCTTGATCAGAATAATAAATATATCAATATAGGAATTAAATTCCAATATAATTTCTTTCAGAGAAAAATATTTAGTTATGCACCAACAGTAATATAAGATAAATAATTTTCTTTCAGATGAGTAATAACTGTATTGTACCTAAATTGTTTGAAAGCAGAATGTATGAAAACTACTTCTATAAATGTTGCTATGTCTCCTACACCATCAAAACTTAAGGAATAAGAAGGATATAGTCTGCATGATAAGCTTAGATGTATTTGGGTTTGAATAAATATTTATAGTGTCAACTTTAATTTTTATTAGATATTCTTTTTTAAATTTGTATTTAACCCTGTTTCTACATCAATAATTTCCCTTGAGACTATTCTATAAGCCAGTATGTATGTGGGTGTTTGCATTTGGTATAAAAACAGAGACTACTACTGACAAAGATTCATGTACATATAAAGTTATTGTAGACCCTCAGTATGGTAGGAAAAATTTCATTAAACAAATAACTTGGGGAAAAATTACTATTTGAAATAAATTAGAACCATCTCTAATATATCCATAATATATTATTATCATATATCCATAATAATAGAAAATAGTAATCAGTCCCAGCATCTAAAAATTGAACATAATGTTTTACTCAAAAAAGAAAAAAAAAAAACTAGTATGAGAAATAAATTCAGGTAGAAAAGAAAAGAACAAATAAATATAGTGTGCAGTATGTGATTAATGTTATACAACGTGAAAACTATTCATATATAATCAAAATACAGATGAAGAAACAAACTTGATCCATAGATTTGAGAGGATTGTAAAATGAGCTGCCTTTTGAAACCTATAATTACGCCATGCATTTCTTCATTTCAAATCCTTTTAGGGTTTTTCTCTCTTAAACGGAGTAGAGGAAAGGTAGAGTAGAGAAAAATTAAATTAATTGATGTTTTCATATTATTCTTCAAATAAATTGTAGATAGTACAATGAACTGAAAATGAAAATGTATTTAATTATCAGAGTTAAATAAAGGATTATCATGGAGAAAGTGAATTATGCATGGGGTGAGAATAACCCTGAAAGAGAAGGGGAATTTATGCCCCAAAATATCTCATATATAGAAAACGGATCTTGGTGACTATCTAATGTGTAATGCATTTTGGGTGGCCAAAAATGCATAGTTGTAACTAATGATTCAGTTTTGTAGCTATTTGTAAAGAGAGGTCCTTTCTGTTGATTTGAGTATTTTCTACTGTGTCCATTTTGGAGAAATAAGACCCCATTTATATCATTTTGTGTGTGTGTGTGTGTGTGTGCATGCATGCATGCAGCTATTTCTTACCTTTAATACTGTCTTGTTTCCTTTGTAATTCTTCATTTGAATTTCAACTCTAAACTTCAGTGGCAAACAATTTGTTGAAATATGACAGAAGTGAAGTTTAAAATATAGTATTGTATGTAGTAAATTATGGCATTTTACTAAATTTTACTTATTTTCAGGAGCCTGGACTATTCCTACTTTGTTTCCATTCACTTGATATAAATCAAATCCATTCATATCTTTAATGTCTTTCTGAAGTATACTTTCTGATGATTTAAAGCTTCCATCCATATAAATTTTAACAATTTAGACAACTTAGTCCCAATGTGTAATTTCTTATGTTGTATAACTGTTAGAATAGCAAAATTTCCAATTTTGTGGTTTGTGTGTGTGTGTGTGTGTGTGAGAGAGAGAGAGAGAGAGAGATGCCCTCATGTTCCACTCCTAGTTTGTAAAATCTCTGCAGTGGATTAAAAGGTTAAAGTTCATTAAGTTTTTCACTTAACAAATCTAATGGGTTTGTGGATTAATTGGACAAATAATTACTCCAATTGTGCTCCAGAGAGATGTGGCTTTCAGATACAGCATTATTTAAGCCAGACTATAATACTCACATTTCCATCTAGGTCATCTGGAGAGGACAAAGTCCTAGTTGGTAATGGTTTTGGAAATTATAATTATATTTGATTATAATTATATATAATACAGTTATAATTTCCTGTACTTGACTATGGTGACTTTAAAGGCTTCAGCTCACTGCTTCTGTCTGGACTCTGCATCATTAGACATGTTACTGCTCTGAATTGTGTAGCCACCATTATGTAGGGTTATCTAAAATCATACATAGTTATGTCATCGGTAGTCAATTGCTGGTGAGTACAAAATGCTGTTTTCAAAAAAGGCATTCAGGAACCCATGCTCCTTTAATTTTGAGCTCTGCCATTATCTATGGCATGATCTTTTCCTACATTTAACCAAAGATGATGAAAAATACAGAATGCATGCCTCTGCCAGGTTTCTATTGACTAAGCCTGGACATAGTATAGTCACTTCTGCTGATATTTTGTTGCAGAATTTGGTAATGTGACCTCATCAAACTGTAAGAATAATTGGGAAATGCACTGTTAGCTATATGCACAAGTAGAGAAGGAAACCGATTGTAGTAGATGCATAGTAATCTCTGGCTCAGAATTGACTTAAAAGCTTGTAAACTTTACCACCTCAGAGTTTAAGTCCTAACAAATTTTACATATAATTCGATTCAGTCACAAAGAGATTGATTAATAGAAGACTTGTCTTTTGCATGCGGTATCAGGAAGAATTTAATTGTAACTGCTTTTAAAGAAAGACCACATTACAAAAAAAAAAAAAAAAAAAAACCCACAGTTGTGATAAAGTTTATTTTTGACAATTTCTGGAATTTTCATCTTTCTTCAACATTTGTCCTATTACGCTCACAGTGTTCACTTGCTTCTTCCACTTTCTGTGAAGTCTCTTCTAGGTTTCCTGTTACCTCTGCTTGTGTATAACATGGTCTGTCCCTCCTTTCGCCCTTAACATATGCTTAGATGCCTCTTTTCAGCAGGAAATGGGAGAAGTCTTAAATTTTTCTACTCATCTTGAAATCTTAAGAATAATTTTGTCCTTTTAAAAGAAGTTTTGTCTCTTATTTTCCTTTGTGTCTGATACCAATAAGCATTAATTTCTTAAATTTGAGTACCCATTTTTCATTAGTTTTAAGAGCTGCAAGTTATATTTTAAAAATCTGACTACTCTTATATTGTGAAGAGAACACACACACACACACAGTTGAATGACAAGTAAGGGGTCTGATATTTGGTTTATCGTATCTGAAATTGGTGCAGTACCTTTAGAACATTAATTTCACATTTAGATTTTTCTCAGTCTTGAAACTTTTGGTCTATTTTGCTTTATTTTGACCACATTTTAATATATAAAGTTATAATGAAATCATTCTTTAAAAATATATAGATTACTTCTTTAGGAAAAAGATACGTTCAAGCTTCATTTAAATTGTTGTTCAGTCACTAAGTTATGTCTAACTCTTTGTGACCTCATGGACTGCAGCATGCCAGGCTTCCCTGTCCTTCACTATCTCCCAAGTTTGCTTAAACTCCTGTCCATTGAGTCGTGATGCATTCCAACTATCTCATCCTCTGTCGTCCCCTTCTCGTCCTTCCTTCTATCTTTCCTTGCATCAGGGTCTTTTCTAGTGAGTAGGCTCTTCATACCCGGTGGCCACAGGATTGGAGCTTCAGCTTCAGTATCAGTTCTTCCAATTAATATTCAGGGTTGATTTTCTTTAGGATTGATTGACCTCCTTGCTGTGGAATCTTGGGAATCTCAAGAGTCCTCTCCAGCATCACAATTCAAAAGCATCAATTCTTTAATGCTCAGCCTTCTTTATGGCCCAATTCTCACATGACTACTGGAAAAACTATAGCTTTGACTATGTAGACCTTTGTCAGAAAAGTGATGTCTCTGCTTTTTAATACTCTTCTCTAGGTTTCTCATAACTTTTCTTCCAAGGAGTAAACATCCTTAATTTCATGGGTACAGTCACCATCTGCAGTGATTTTGGAGCCCAAGAAAATAAAATCTGTCACTGTTCCCAATTTTTCCACACCTATTTGCCATGAAGTGATGGGACCGGGTGCCATAATCTTCATTTTTTGAATGTTGATTTTTAAGCCAGGTTTTTCACTCTCCTCTTTCAATCTGATCAAGAGACTCTTTGGTTCCTCTTCACTTTATGCCATTAAAGTGGTATATCATCTGCTTATCTGCGGTTATTGGTATTGCTCTCAGCAATCTTGATTCTAGCTTGTGGTTCATGCAGCTTGGCATTTCACATGATGTACTCTGCATATAAGTTAAATAAGCAGAGTGACAATATACAGCCTTAACATACTCCTTTCCCAATTTTGAACCAGTCTATTGTTCCATGTCCTTTCTAACTATTGTTTCTTGTCCTGCATACAGCCTTTTCAGGGGACAGGTGAGGTGGTCTGGTATTTCTATTTAAGAATTTTCTACAGTTTGTTGTGATCCACATAATCAAAGGCTTTAGCCTAATGAAGCAGAATCCCTTTGCTTTTTCGATGATCCAACAAATATTGCAATTTGATCTCTGTTTCCTTTGCCTTCTTTTGTAAGATACCTGAAGATATACTGCCAAATATTCCACAAAGATACCTGAGTCTGTATTGTCAAAAAGATTTATTTATAGATGTTTTGAGAAGAGAAATTTCTTCTCCAAGAAGATCTTTTACATCTATAGCATTCGCTTTCACAGTAATCGGTCCTGGAGAATTGAACAAGCCAAGTGATAATTGTGTCATAGACTTTAAAACACATCAGTTTTTCCCTATGATGTACTAACCACATCATTTAGTCTTCTTCTGAAAAAACCCTTTCTTTCAGAAATAACAAAATGTGTGAGACCTTCTGACATCATCTGCAACTGCTTGAGATAGTCTAATAATGTGACTGTTGTCCTAGTTAGGGTGTGAAATTGTTACTGTCCAAATAGTTGCTCTTGGAAATGTCCCTTCTTCAGAGTTTCTAGTAGATTAAACTTTGAAGGAAGAGAGTTATTCATTTCTCTTCCTGAAAAAATTGGCCTAGTTGTAATAGTAGAGACTATATCACTTTCCAATTAATGATCAATTGATACAGGATATTAAAATCACATGCATGTGTGTGGTCACATAAAGACACATATGCTTTATACTTTTAACCTGAAGTATGTCCTTAAAACACATGACATTGAATACCTATTGGTAGCAAATAACTCTTAGAACCCCAAAAGGCCTTTCCAAGTAGAATCCAAGGTGGATTCTGAAAGTCCTTTGTGGAAAGAAGTAAAGAAGATGAGCAGTGAAGGGAAGATAGACTGATCTCAAGCCAGGGCCCTAACTCTTTCAACATTGTACCAGTGACTTGTGTGAATATAGAAAGTCATTGCCACTAATTTTATTGATACTGAGAGCTGCATAACTGGGTAACACTAAGATAAATGATGTTACTGAGGGTCAAATGGTTAACCGTTTTGCACATACCCAAGGTTTTATGCTTAATCGTTTGTAGAGAGGGAATTAGAAGTCAGATATCCTTGTTTCTAATTCACTCGTCTTTCCATGATACCATACTATGGTGTAACAAAGCTTAATTGTACATGAGATAACATATTTCAATAAATGATATTTAGAGTCCATTTAAACTCTAAGACTTGTATAAAGATAACTGACAATCATGGTTTAATACTCTCATTGTCAAAGGATTTATGTAGTACACACAATAAACTAAAGCTGAGTAAATGCCAATCTATAATTCTTATATAAGCTATAAGATATGGTTTTTTTATTAATAAAGCATATAATAAATTTTAAATATTTCTCTGCCATAAAAAAATACCATTAAAAAATTCATTAGCTCAAATTCCAAGAACCCTTTATATATTGACTTGAATGATAAGCATCACACTGTCAACAGAAGCAAGTTATATGAGAAAGGCACTGTGACATCCTGTAAACACCCCTTGTCATACAACTCTGTTTGAATTTCTGAAGCATTTGAACTGATAATATTTATTCACCATGGTGGAAAATTATCAGAATGCAATCTGGCATCATTACTGGCAGGAGATAATCCAAGAATCAAAACTTTAGCATTTCATTTCAAGTAAAAATATAGTTTTAAGAATTCTATTGATTCTTTTAATCCCATTTCACACTAGAAATATTGTTAAAGTGATTCTGTGATCCTGTTTGACTGCCATTTGCCTCACAGCAGAAGAATAACTGCAGTGGTCTATTAATAACTGAATAGACTTGGAAATACAGTGTACTATCAAATTTAATAAATGGAGTAATGATTTTAAAAACACTGGTGACTGTATTTCATAATACCATTATCATAGCAATGGTTTAGTTACATGCCAAGTTAGATTTTCACAGTAAAAAATTATTAGTCGTGAAATCAGCAAATAGAGCACTAACTTATAGTGTCATTTAAAAAAAAATACAAACTCACATAAACTGTGCATGTTGCACCTAAGAAAAAGCACATTGTTCATAATATTCTTATAGGTCAATAGCTACACATAGGTGGTTGAAATGCATATACTCAGACAGCAACAACAATACAGCAAGGCATCTGTAACAAAAGTCACATTTGAAATCCTTACAAACCACCCATTGGGGAAAATAAAGCTAACTGAATACTGCTCTAGGTTAAATTGTGTCCCTCACTCCCCTGCTGGCTCAGACAGTAAAGAAACTGGCCTAAATGCAGGAGACTCAGCTTCAAACCCTGGGTCAGGAAGATCCCCTGGAGAATGTAACGGCAGCCCATTCCAGTATTCTTGCCTGGGAAATCCCATGGACAAAGGAGCCTGGTGGGCTAGAGTTCATGGGGCTACAAAGAGTTGAACACAACTGAGCGACTAACACTTTCACTTTAACTCCCAAAGTCATAGGTTTCCGTCTTAACCTCAATGTGACTGCAAAAACATGTGACAAAATAAATTATATCCATATATGATTCCAAAAATACTTATAAATTACATAGATGTCTAAATGTTGGATATATGAAAAGACATAACTTTTTTGATTACTAAAGAACATTTACGGTTCAAAGATCTTCTATGACAAATATGACTATGTGATAATTTTATTGATTTTGACATCTGTCTAGACTATAAATCCTTCCCAAATACACATTTTAAGCTTTATCAAATATGATGAAATGAGTTGCCATAAAGTAATCTATTCTTGTTCTATGTTATCAAAATTTGTTTTGAAGTTTTATAAGAGGCAATTGTTTTTTGAGAAAATTTTAAAGTAAAATTTCATTCAGATGAGAAAAAATGCTGCTATAGATTATTAATAGTTAGTACTACAGAAAGTATGATAAATCAGAAAATGAAGATTTCAAGTCATATTTTAAATTAGAAAAATAAGAGAGTTAGGAAATTAAATTAGGAAAATTTGGGGCCAGAAGTATCAAGATTGATTGACCTATCTTTATCTCTATCTCCAAATTATATGCCATCCAACTATCTGTAATCTTGAATATAAAATTGACCATAATATTTTTATTAAACTCATATGGTCTTTTGATATGTTTTACATTTGTTTTTTGGGGGGGCCAGTTTCTGGTGTACACAGTCATTTGATGAGAGGAAGTTTTTCAGATTATATTACCCATTTATTTTTAATTTATTCAACAAATTTTTTAAATTCCACATGGCAAGCAGAGTATAATTTTGAGGATAAATAGAGAACAAAACAGACGTGTTTGTATCTCTCATATAGCTTTCTCTTTAATGAGAAGACAAATTACTGATTCGTAAGTGTATTGTTTAAAATTGAAAGAAGTGTTATAAGGGAAAATTAAAATACTGAAATTTAGCCCAGCAAAGAATAATTTAGAGATAATTCATTTTTCCTGAAAAATTATAAAATATTATTTTGACTTATTTCATATATACTTGTCTTAATGATTAATAAATATTTACCCTCTACTAACTTTATTATTTAAAACAATACTTGAAGATATTTTTCCTCTTTTGTTAAGTTACTCCATAGGTGCATTATCAGCCTGAAAATATCATGAAATCTCCAGTTATGCCTAAATTACATTAAGGGATAGTTATAGTAGATTTTAAATAAATATTTTAGATTAAAATAATAGAGTTGCAAGTTGGGCCAGATTGTAAAGAATCTGCCTGCAATGCAGGAGACCTATGTTCAATTCCTGGGTTGGAAAGATCTCCAGGAGAAGGGAATGGCAACCCACTCAAGTATTCTTGCCTGAAAAATCCCATGGACAGAGGAGGCTAGTGGGCTACAGTCCAAAGGATTTCAAAGAGTCGGATGAGACTGGCACTTTTTTTCCCCAAACATATATATGAAGCCATACAATTGAACTTTAACATTAGTCATCAATAGAAATACATTTAAACTTTATTGAAAATCTTATATTCAATTCTAATCTATTTAAAATGTTTGTGTGACTTTACTTTTGGTCCAAAAATAAAATATGAGATTAATGCACCAGAAAATTGATCTTCTATTGATGCTACAGTTAATGATAAACCAATTAAACAGTAAAGAAAGCATAAATTGTACTGCATAATCATTTTAAAAGCAGAAATTAAAGATTTTATATATATATATATATAAATATATATGAACTGAGGTATATAACTATCTTTTAGATAAAGGAGGGTTTCCCAGGTGGCTCAGTGGTAAAGAGTCTGCCTGCAAATGCAAGAGTTATAGGAGACTTGGGTTTGATCCCTGGGTTGGGAAGATGATCTGGAGGAAGAAAAGCAACCCATTCTAGTATTTGTGACTAGAAAATTCTATGGAAGGAGGAGCTTGGTAGGCTACAGTCCATTGGGTCATGAAGATTTTTGTTGATTAATCTGTATAATTTAAATAAAAGCTAATTTACCTGTATAATCTGTTTTTAATATGAAGAACAATTTACAGATCTAGATAAAATAAAACAATAATGGTTCTTATAAGCCTAATGAAAGGTTCATGTCATTTTCAAAAATCTTTGCTAAGTATTTTTGCTGTTCACTGAATTTTCCTGGTTAATGAGAAACTGAGTTAACTACCAACTGCTCATTTCAACCCAAATTTCACACCAGAAATAAGAAAAGACATTTGCCTCCTAGATACTTACCAATTTCATTAGAAGTGATGGATATTTTTGTAGAATAGAGATTCTTAGGCGATGAAAAATACTGATTGCTTCTCCTTTCTAATATAGCAATAGTTCATGTCTTGGAACTAGTTCTATTGTCAAAGTGAATAATATTTTAATATGTTTAGGTATGGCCTTAATCTTCCTGATAGAAAAATGGAATGACTCTTGACATTAAGGGAGCTTGTTATCAGTCACTTGAGTAGTATTGATGCCAAATATTTCTGATGATGCTTTTAAGGTTCAGGTAAGATTCTGGGGAAAAAAAAAAAATGAGAGACTAAAATGTGTGCACTCTCTCTTTCTGTCTTTGGGTGGTTTCTGAAAGCCAAAAATCATATATTCTGGCAAAGAAGGAAGGTTTGTTGGAAATGGGCCTTATCAGAAACTCAATTTGAAACTATATTGTTTCTGCAGATCTGTTTTTTTACACATTTGTGTTAGAATTCTAAAAAATCTTTGGATGTTAATAACCAGGCTTTTGGTTCCTAAGCTTTCAGAGACTGTAATCTCTAAGCAGCATTGAAACCACCAGAGAGATTCTTGCCAAAGCAAAAGCATAACTCTAAGTACAACTGTGCCTATTAAAAATGTAAGATATGTTAAAATAAGGCTGGAGAAGGAAATGGCAATCCACTCCAGTGTTCTTGCCTGGGAAATCCCATGGACAGAGGAGCCTAGTGGGCTACAGTCCATGGGGTTAGAGTCAGATATGACTTAGCAACTAAACAATAACAGCAAAGTCAACACATTGCACATCATAAACTTATACAATGCTAAATCATTATAGCTCAAGAAAATCTGGATAAAATTTAAAAAAATAATGCTTTAATATTTATAAAGCCTACACTATCTGTTCCTACAATCATTTGTTGAAGATTTGGAGAATCAGCTTGGTGTCCTGCACACCTGTAGTTTTAGGGGGTTATCTAAAGATAGATCCTTCTCGTCATGTTGTTCACATTACAGTTGGGGAGGTGAAAATAAACAGAGTTAATATATAGGAAAATTTTAAACATGAAATGACCCAATCAAATTTCCTATTCTAGGGGGAGAAAATCAACACAAGAAGGAATAGAGATTAAAAAAAAAAAAATACCAAGTTTCATGCACACTGTCTCTAATTATAGAAAGAAAGGCAGGCTATGGGCACTAGGCAACTTTAGAACATCAAGAGAGTTTGTCAGCTGCCTCCAGTGCAGAAAACCTTGTGCAAAGTTAACTCAGTGAGAAAGCATTGGTAGCACCACTGCTCAGATGATGAGCATTATACTAATCAGTTAATATGCCTGTATTTCCTTTGCTATTAAGCAAGTCTTATTGTTCAGTCACTAAGTCATGTCCAGCTCTTTGTGACCTCGTGGATTGCAGCATGCCAGGCATCCTTGCCCTTCACTATCTCCTGGAGCTTGTTCAAATTCATGTCCATTTAGTCAGTGATGCCATCCAACCATCTCATCCTCTGTCACCCTCTTCTTCTCCTGCCTTTAATCTTTCCTAGCATCAGGGTCTTTTCCAATGTGTCAGCTCTTTGCTTCAGGTAGCTAAAGGACTAGAGCTTCAGAACCAGTCTTCCCAGTGAATATTCAGGGTTGATTTCCTTTAGGATTGACTGGTTTGATCTCCTTGCTGTCCGAGGGACTCTCAAGTGTCTTCTCCAGCACCACAGTTTGAAAGCATCAATTCTTTGGCACTCAGCCTTTATACGGTCCAACTTTCATATCAATGGGCTTCCCTAGTGGCTCAGATGATAAAGAATCTGCCCACAATATGGGAGACCCAAATTCAGGCCTTGGTTTGGGAAGATGTCCTGGAGAAGGGAGTGGCTACCCACTCTAGTATTCTTGCCTGGAGAATCCCACGGACAGAGAAGCTGGTGGGCTATAGTCCATGGGGTCACAAACAGCTGGACATGTCTAAGCGACTAACACTTTCACGCTTTCACTTTTCTCACATCCATACATGAATACTGGAAAAACCATATCTTTGACTATATGGACCTTTGTTGGCAAAGCGGTCTCTGCTTTTTAGGTTTCTTCTTTTTAGGTCTCTGCTGTCTAGGTTTGTCTTAGCTTTTTTCCAAGGAGTAAGAGTCTTTTAATTTTGTGCCTGCAGTCACCATCTACAGTGATTTTGGAACCCAAAAGAATAAAACTGTCACTTTTTCTCCATCTATTTGCCATAAAGTGATGGGATTGGATGCCATGATCTTAGTTTTTTGAACCAGCTTTTTCACTCTCCTCTTTCACTTTCCTCAAGAGGCTCTTTAGTTCCTCTTCACTTTCTGCCATTAGAGTGATGTCATCTAGATATCTGAGGTTGTTGATATTTCTCCCAGCAATCTTGATTTCCAGTTTGTGATTCATCCAGCCTGGCATTTCACATGATATACTCTGCTTATAAGTTAAACAATAGAAATAACGCCATCCAATAATTACATGATAAGCAAGTAGGATATGTCTGAGTGTACAGAAAACTTTAAACAGTATTTGATAGAAATGTACAAATCAGTAAAATCAGTAGTTTTAAAATACACAATGGAAATGAACTTTCCTGGGATATTAATAGGATGAAGATTGTAGAAAACATTCTCACACTTTATATTTTTTAAAATCTTAAAATGTGCACATGGTAACAAAGTAAAGCTGGGAAGTACATATATAAATATCCAATATAACAATGCTTTTTAAGTGTTACTGTAAAAAGACATTGGGTCAAAGCTGTTGAAAATGTAAAATTAAAAAATATAGATATAAATAAAACTTCTATTTGAATAATTACCTTGACATTCTTAATTAATATGAAATATGTATTGGCAGGATAAATTGTATATACTTTATGTTGCTAATAAGAAATAACATATGTTATAATCATATTCTCATTATTTGTGTCCAGCAAAATTCTTTCTCTAAGCTTTTCTAATGTAGAGCTCTTATCATTCTGACCTTCAGTTTTGTTTTTGGTCAGTCATGATGGTTTATGCACTCTTACAGCATTTTAGTTATTCATACCCTCCTAAGAATGATCACACAGGATGAGATGGAGATTATGATCATTCAGTCCTTTTCAGGAGAGCATAGTTCATGACCAAACAAATGGTTAGGTCAGGTCATGGCCATGGCCTTCCTATCTGCCTCAGGAATACTTCAGTTACTTTCATTTCAGGCAGTTACTTATTCATTTATTCATGACTTCATTCAAAATTTATCCAATCCCTACTGGTGACAGTGCAGAATAATATAAAGTGATTATTCTTTAGAATTCAGGCAAACTTGACTAAACTCTTGCCTCTGGTGCCAACTGGCTATCTGGTTTTGTAAAAGCCACAGAAATGTTCTTATCTTTGTTTCCCATTCTATAGAAATGAGAAGACAATAACCTGGACCCACCTTATTTAGGTTTCTCTAGGACCAAATGAGAGAACTTACATGAATAAACATAAAATATTTGGACCAATGCATACCAATGGTAAAGTCAGTTTTAAAATGTTGAAGCTGTAAATTGTTGCTTTATGATTATTTTTCCCCCTGCTATCTTTATTTGTTGATTTTTATTAAGCACTTCATGGCTTCCTGAGTTTTTCTTAGAGAAACCCATGTTTCTCACACTCAGGCCGTGTTCTTTGGGTTAGATCTCAACTCTAGTGTAGAACATATGTCCCTCAGGCTGGCCAATCAACACTGCAGATTTCTGTTGTTGTGATGACTAATTCCAGGATGGTCATGTGACCCACTGTTCTCTAAACAGTGCTTTCCAAGTCTTATAAAGAAATTTTCAGGGGCTAAGCTGTCTTACTGATCCATGAGGAAGCCCCTGTCTAAATATTCCTTGTTGATGGATTGGTGGTGGAGTGGAGAGACCCAAAGAAATAAAATGGCTAGGCCCCAATGTAATGTCTTTGCCACTTTTTAATGAAATGGCCTCAGTAGAAGATACACTAATATTCTTCTTTAAAATATTTTCAATTGAGGTTTTTTTGTTTTTTTTTTTAACTGTTGTTGTCAAAGGCATCCTAGATGATACAGAGCCTGCAGTTCCTACAGAATATTTAGATATCCCTACAATTTTGGGGCCTTATTTTGTAAGAATAGTCTTAAGTTCACTGAAAGGTGCAGAGATTTTTTGACATTATGGTATTTTAAATGTATACCTTATTGCTATACTTTAATAAATAAACATTTTGACATTATTGGATACTCAACAATGCACACCATATTTATCAATATATAATATAGTCTACTGAATTGATACTTAGATGATGAAATCACATGGGATTTGATTTATATTTAATTTTTGGCTTATATTTATATTTTTTGCCTTCTCTTATAGCTCAGTTAGTAAAGAATCTTCCTGCAATGCAGGAGACCCTGGTTTAATTCCCAGGATTGAATGATCTCCAGGGAGGATCCCCTGGAGAAGAGAATGGCAACCCACTCCAGTGTTCCTGCCTGGAGAATCCCCAGGGACAGAGGAGCCTGGCAGGCTACACCCCATGGGGTCACAAGAGTCAGACAGGACTTAGTGACTACACCACCACCACCACCATTTATACATACGTGTCACAATTCCTTCAGTAGTATTTTTTAAACTTGATACATTACTCTATAACTTAACAAATACATATTTTCCATTAATAATTTCTAATAGAGAAAAGTTAGCTGTCAGTATAGAGTTCCATATTTAGAACTTTAAACTTTGCTATTGTCCTCTTCAGTATGATATACAGTTGACTGTCTCCTGTGGAAGACAAAGAAATCTCAGCTTTTTGTTCTATTGATGAATTATCAGTAGTCAGGACCAATAAAAATATAGGGAACTCTATCTCCATATACTTAGTTTGCATTAAAAAAGAGAGAGAAGAAAAAAGTCACTTGTATTTATCACAATTAAGCAATCACATTTCCTAACAGGTCTCTTAAATACCGTCTGTTATGTCCCTGATTAAGGTGACAGCTTAATAATAGTGGGACATTTCTATGGAAACTTTATCCTTACGTCTGAATACTAAAACCAAATTACCTTGCTGTTAAACTTCCTGAGCCATGTGCATACAATAACACTATTTTTTATTTTTTTTGCCAGATTCATAGGACATAATTCTTTATAGAGCAATACATTTTGCTATGTTGTTTGCAGTTAATATTATTTTCAAATTATTTGGGTGCTGGTGTAAGATATAAATTGTAATAACACTTTCACTGAACTTTTCTCACAGTACTCATATGTTAGTATAGTTTTGCATTTTATTTAAAAAATATTTTTTCCTATGTTCAATTACAGTTTGAGTAGAATTGCTTCAATTATCATATCCATGACTTGTTGGATTTTTTATATTTAATAAAAATGTTTTTATGAGCTATTTAAAATACAGATATAGTTATTTTATATTTAAAACACAAATATAGTAAAATATTAGTTATTTGCTTGGAATTTCTGTTTATATTCAATTCAGATTGTTCTGTTATAAAATATATTTTTCAATATATTTTGTTGGTGTGTAACTTAAGTCTCAATGTCGTCAGGCTTTTTTCTTCCTGTCACAATGTTTTGGCAATTGTCACCACATCTGTCACCATTAATGGATATAAAACAGCATCAAAACAATTGTTACCTGCCCAAGTAATTCAACTTCTGTAACTGGAACTCTTTAACAGGAAATGACTTATGAGCTCTAATCTCAATGGAACTGCCTACTTTATAAACCATTCTTCCTTTAAAGTCTCTCAGTGGATTAGCCTGCCTTTAACTTAGCTATTTCCACTACATGTCTGGTCACTCTTAAGCACTAAACTATTAGCTTAGTAACTACAAAGTCCTGTGCTTTTGCTCAGTCGCTTCATGTGCAATATTCAAAATTTAAAACTTGGTTTAAAAATGAGACTTCACTCTTATCCCAGGCAGAGATCTATTATAAACTGATTCTGCTTTCATTTTCCACTCAATGTTTCATCTTCTCCCCCAGCTTGTAGATTCAGAGTTCTTACCTTTTCACAGTTGGATCAAGAAGAGAAGATTGGTGTGTCTCAAGGTTCTTTCTTGCCTGGAGGTGTCCAAAGCTGGCATCTCACTCTGTTTTAAGCAGGAAAGTAAGCTTACTCCTTGTTCAAGAGTCAGTCTTGTAACAATTTGAGAATGCTCCTCTTTCCCCGCCACTTCCCTGGCTTTAGTGGAAAGTTCTCCTCTGTTGAATACTTAAAGTAACTGTAACAGTAGCTTTTAATTGTCTTACTCCTCATTACTGATCCCTGAGAAACATGCCTCTTGTACATGGCATATGATGACTTATACCCTATCCAGCAAGAGCATCCATGCACTCATTTTCCGACAAGATTTTGGGGGTTGTAAGTACATCTTATATATCAGACTTCTATTCTGAAGTTCCCTTGCTGATTCTTTCAGTTTCTCTCTGTTTTGGTTACCACTGGTATGACTCAAAACTTAGTTCTTTAGCTCCTCCAACTTTTAAGGGACACATTAAGCTCTTGGAATTATTTTCAAATCATCTTATTTGAACAACAAGACAGCAATCCCACCTTTTTTCTTGAGATAGGTGATGCAATGTATTACAATCAAGAAGCTCCCTGCTAGGATCATCCTTTCTCTAAATCAAAGATCCTTCTAATCTTAAATGCTTCACTGTTTTGTCCCCTCAATATAGAGAAGTTTTTTAAGAATCTCAAAACTGATTCCATTTCCTGTGTAACTAGGTGGTCTCATTTTTGGTAAACATTACTAAGTATGAAGTTTTATTTTATTTATTTTTAAAATGTTTATTTACTTTTGGCTGTGTCAGGTCATGGTTGTGGCCTACAGAATCTTTCTTTGTGGCTCTTGAGCTCTTCATTGAGGCAAGAGCTCTCTAATTGTGGCTCTCAGGCTTAGTTGCCCCACATCTTATGGTATCTTGTTTCCCTGATTGGGAATCTAACCCATGTACCTTACATTGGAAGGCAGACTCTCAACCACTAGACCACCAGGGAAGTTCTCCCTAAGTGTTAAATTTTATTAGCCTGGTATACACTGCAAGTAAATGGAAAATGACATATAAACTGATCCTCATTCCTGGGATCTCCCATTATGTATTTGTAATAGTCATTTAGTCCAAAAGCACTATGAATATGTCAAAATTATGCTAAAATAATGTTAGAATAATCTGTGTAATCTATAGTATTTTGAATATGGCTCTCCACCTACCAGACAATCTGAAGGAAGAAGAAATATTCTGGAGGTATCACTTTTTTTTTTTTTTTAAGACAGAAAAATAGTGTTTCTATCTTCATGGACAGAAACAAAGTGAAGCGCTCCATTTCATATTTATGGAAGGTTAATTTTAGGAGACTATATCCCTTGTTATTATTTCAACAGGTCTTAATGATTATTAAAAACATTCATGTTGTGTTAGGTATTATTGAGATGAAACTATTGTTTATTTTTAGGTCCTGATCTAGAGGAAGTTACAGTGGAGCTCAACACCTATCTTTTTGTGAGACTATGCACAAAATAACACAGACTTCATTATTCTCAAGTTACCTCATAGTATTTATGAGAATAACATCAAAGCAACAAAATAATATTAAGTATATACAAAATGCAGTTGACTTTTCTGCTTATAAAACTGAGGAGGTGTGGTTTAAAGTCCTTGAAATTTTTGTCTGTCTTTAAGAAAAGCTGTTTTGATAAGTTGATAAAAAACAACTTCCATATACTGTCTGTATCTACCATCTTAGCAATTAGAACTGTCATCACCTAATCAGACTCCCTTTTTCTTTGTGCCTATTCTATAACTATATTTAGTCAGAGGGAAGGGATAAAATACTATGATAAATATGTACTATTAAAGGGATAGACACCACAGGACAGGAAGACGTATGGCAATATGAATGAGGAAGGAGACTGTGACAGAAGAAATAAATGACACATGTAGCCTAGACACCTGAGTAGGGACAGTTTCGATGAAGATGAAAGACAGGAAAATTAAAACTAGAGGAGAAAGAAAGAAAAAGATTACTGGAAAATGATATAGACCTCCCAGGCATGGTTTCAAAAGCTCACTTAGATAAGAAAAACCTTTAAAAGGATAGATCATTAATCACTGGTATTTCAATTAGCTAATATTGACTGAGATGGCAATTATGGCATTGATAAGAAAGGGCTTCTTTTCCTGGAGGTAGCATAGTCTGTTTCCTGACATGTTCTTTCAACAATCCACAGAAGCCTAAGCTATTATACTCTTAGCCCTAATGTGGCTGGGAAATGAGACAAGACTGAAAAATAAGATAGTGGTATAGAGTCATCTCAAGTCTAGTGATCACAATGTCATCCGAATGTCAATGCCCTTGAGGTTTTATGTGAAGGTAATGGAACAAAAACACTGAACTTGAATAAATAAATGCAATGGGCCTTTAGGAAATGTGAAATAAGCTTTGAAAAGTTGGTTAAAATAAATATCAGTAAATGTATGAGAATACAAAAATTTTAATAGCAAGCAATAGACTATCTTTTTTACCATAGAAAACCTTTTTCTTTCCCTGAAAGCAGATGTAGTTGTTCTACTTTCTAAATATTTTCCTCTGGTTTTGTGAGAGGTACAGCAGCCTCAGAACTTCTCATGTGGGATCAGCCTTTCACAATATGTCCAGTCTCCTGCTGGTTATTATGTGTGTGTGTGAATGTGTGCTATGTCATTTCAGACACGTCTGACTCTTTGTGACCCTTTGGACTGTAGTCCTCCAGTTTCCTATGTCCATGTGATCCTCCATGCAAGAATACTGGAGTGGGTTGTCATGCCCTTCTCCAGGGGATCTTCCTGGCCAAAGGACCAAACCCCATCTCTTAAGTATCCTACACTGGCAGGAGAGTTCTTTACCATTAGTGCACCTGCGTAACTTTAAAGGTAGCTCTTTAAGTAGCGCCTAAAAGTCAGGCTATCATCATAGCACATGTGATTAATACAAATAGGAAAGGTATATTGAGAAAAGAGACAGACTATAGCATGCTAATACTTTACAGTTTTCAAAGACAAAAAAGGTTCAGCTTATGCTAACTTCATTTTTTTCTTGGTACTTTATTTTTTTTTAATTAGAGTATAATTTGGGGCTTCTCCAATGGCTTAGTGGTAAAGAATCCACCTGCAATGCAGGAGACTCAGAAGACACAGGTTCGATCCATGGGCAGGGAAGATATCCTGGAAGAGGAAATGGCAACCCATTCCAGTATTCTTGCCTGGAGAATTCCATGGACAAAAGAACCTGGTGAGCTACAGCTCAAAGGATCACAAAGAGTCAGACACAATTCAGCAACTTAGCATGAAACATAGTTGATTTACAATATTGTGTTAGGTTCTGGTGTAAAGCACAGTGATTCAGTTATAGTTCATTTATTTCATTATAGGTTGTTAAAAAATTCTGAGTATAGTTCCCTGTGTTATACAATCTGTTCTTGATTGGTTTTCTGTTTTATATATAGCCGTGTTTTTTGTTAATCCCAAACTTCTAATTTGTCACCCACCTCCTTTCCCCTTTCGTAAACATGTTTGGTTTCTATGTCTGTAGGTCTGTTTCTGTTTTATATATAAATTCATTTGTATAATTGTTTTTTAGATTTCATATATAAGCAATATCATATAATATTTGTCTTCATCTGACTTACTTCACTTAGTGAGTAAGATAATCTCTAGGTCAATTCATCTTGCTGCAAATGGCAATATCTCATTATTTTTTTATCCCTGAGAAAAATACTACCTTGTATATATGTACCACAGTTTCTTTATCCATTCCTATGTTGGTGGACATGTAGGTTGCTTCCATGTCTTGGCTATTGTGAATAGTGTTGCAGTGAATACTGGGGTGCATGTATCTTTTCAAATTATATCTTTCACTGGATGTACATCCAAGAATGGGATTACTGGATCACAAGGTAGCTATATATATATTTAAAGGAACCTTCATACTGTTCTGCATAGGATCTATGCCAGTTTACATACCCATCAATAGTGTAGGAGAGCAGTTCAGTTCAGTCACTCAGTCGTGTCTGACTCTTTGCGACCCTAAGAACTGCTGCATACCAGGCTTCCCTGTCCATCACCAACTCTTGGAGCTTGCTCAAATTCATGTCCATTGAGTTGGTGATTTGATCCAACCATCTCATCCTCTTGTGTCACCTTCTCCTCTTGCCTTCAATCTTCCCCAGGTCAGGGTCGTTTCCAATGAGTCAGTTCTTTCTATCAAGTAGACAAAGTGTTGGAGCTTCAGCTTCGCATAAGTCCTTCCAATAAATATTCAGGACTGATTTCCTTTAGGATAGACTGGTTTGATCTCCTTGCAGTCCAAGAGACTCTCAAGAGTCTTCTCCAACACCACAGTTCTAAGGCATGAATTATTGGGCGCTCAGCTTTCTTTATGTTCCAACTTGCACATCAATACATGACTATTGGAAAAACCATAGCTTTGACTATATGGACCTTTGATGGCAAAATGATGCCTCTGCTTTTTAATGTGCTATCTAGGTTGGTCATAGCTTTTCTTCCAAGGAGCAAGCATCTTTTAATTTCATGGCTGTAGTCACCATCTCCAGTGACTTTGGAACCCAAGAAAATAAAGTCTGTCAATATTTCCATTGTTTCCCCATTTATTTCCAATGAAGTGAGGGACTGAATGCCATGATCTTAGTTTTGTGAATGTTGAGTTTTAAGCCAGCGTTTTCACTCTCTTTCACTTTCATCAAGAGGGTCTTTAGCGCCTCTTGACTTTCTGCCATAAAGGTGGTGTAATTTGCATATCTGAAGTTGCTGATGTTTCTCCCAGCAATCTTGATATCAGTTGGTGTTTCATTCAGCCCGGCATTTCTCATGATGTACTCTGCTTAGAAGTTAAATAAGTAGGATGACAAAATACAGCCTTGACATACTCTTTTCCCAATTTGGAACCAGTCTGTTGTTCCATGTCCACTTCTAACTATTGCTTCTTGACCTGCATACAGATTTCTCAGGAGGCAGGTAAGGTGGTCTGGTATTCCCATCTCTTTAAGAATGTTCCACAGTTTACTGTGATGTATAGGAGAGCAACTTATGCTAAAACTTGAAAAGAAAAAGAAAAATACTGAAAAGAAACATAGATGTTATGCTGTGACACAAAATTTTCCAACCCTATTTTCTGAGAAATGAGCTGCAACAATGGGAAATCAGAATTAATATTTTCCTGTCTGAGATTGGAGAAAATAAAAAGACTATGTGCTGAATAATTGCATTATAAGTTCAACAAAATTTATATTGCAAATGTATTCACTTAAAATCAATACTTAATCTATAATATACTTGCATACTTTAGGCTCTGTGGTGAAATAATGCTTCATCATATTTATAAATCTATTTTATTGGGCTCCAAAATCATTGCAGCCATGAAATTAAAAGATGCTTGTTCCATAGAAGAGAAGCTGTGGCAAACCTATATAGCATATTAAAAAGCAGAGACTACTTTGCCAACAAAGGTCCATCTAAACAAAGCTATGGTTTTTCCAATAGTCATGTATGGATGTGAGAGTTGAACCATAAAGAAAGCTGAGCACTGAATAATTGATACTTTTGAACTGTGGTGTTGAAGAAAACTCTTGAGAGTCCCTTGGACTGCAAGGCATTCAAAACAATCAATCCTAAAGGAGATCAGTCCAGAATATCCATTGGAAGGACTGATTCTGAAACTCCAATACTTTGACCATCTGATGGGAAGAGCTGACTCACTAGAAAAGACCCTGATGCTGAGAAAGACTGAAGGCAGGAGGAGAAGTGTATGAAAGAGGATGAGGTGGTTGGATGGCATTACCAACTTTATGGATATGAGTTTGAGCAAGCTCCAAGTGTTGGTGCTAGACAGCGAAGCCTGACGTGTTGCAGTCCATGGGGCTTCAGAGAGTCAGACATGACCTTGCAACTGAACTGATGTGTATAAAGTATGATCAGTCTTTGCATAAATTTTAACTAATTGATTGTTTAAATTTGGGCTTCCCCAGTGGTTCAGCTATAAGGACTCTGCCTGCAGGAACCACAGGAGATGTGGGTTCAATCCCTGGGTCAGGAAGTTCCTCTGGGAGGAAGGCATGGCAACCCACTCTGGTATTCTTGCTTGGAGAATCCCATGGACAGAGGAACCTGGCAGACTACAGTTCATAGGGTTGCAGAGAGTCAGACACAAGTGATGCAACTGAGCACATATATGTGCATAAAGTATAATTGGTCTTTGCATAACTTTTAAATGACTGACTCATTCAATTTATATATTTGTTAGTCAGGGCCCCAATAGAAAAGAAATGGTGCAGTCAAATTATTCCTACTTTTTTATAAAAGATACATTCTAAACTGTGTTGATCCAAGGAAACCACAAGGCCCAAGGGCTAGCAGCAGTGTGGAGTGGTCACCAGGGAGAGAGAATGAGAGGTTACTGGGATCTGGAAGGAGGAGGCCACAGCCTGGGAGGGAGAAAGGACCTTTGGTGGAGACACCCAGCCAGCCTGTGGTTATTCTTCAAGGAGGAAACTGGGAAAATAAATACCTTTTGTCATTCAGATCACCTGCTTGGTTTACACTAATATAACTTACCAGGGAACTAGAGGGCACAGGACACCGTGGCTGTCATTTCTACAGATCACACTCCTATGGCATAGATCAGGATGGACTAGACTAGGTAGGAACCTGGAGAAGCAGAGGAAAGGCATCCAGCCCAATGTACAAAATAGTACATGTGAAGACGTCTGTAGGCGTGACTTCCTAGGCCTTATCTTTATTGAGAGAGTTGTTTGATTACAATGCTGATTGTTTTATAATTTTTTGGCTCCCAAATTTGCCCATTTTGTGCTTAAACTTACATATACATAGTGAGGAACTTAGAATACCCCCATGCTTCTTCCCCTCTTTGTCTTCCTCCTTTCATCTTTTACCAACTTGGGTCACCATTTCAACAAGCTCTGAGGAAAGATATTTGACTCCAAATTTGGTGGATCTCTGAACCTAGAATGGGCATTCCTCAGTTTGGTCTTAGTTGCAGTTTTTAATAGAAGATGAAATCTCTTAGTAGTATTGTATGATTATCCTGTACATTAGCTATCACAGAAACCATATGATCAGATGTACATCATCCCCAGACACTCATGAATGGTTGGAAAAGCTCCCAGAATCACACAACTGGGAAGTCAAGTTTGCCTGATCAGAAAACCTGAGCCCTCTCTATTTTATCCTGTTATCAGATTAAAAAATAACAATCTAAATAAAAATGAAAAAGAAAACTGCATCTGAATGAAATATTCTTTCTAACAGAAACTTTAATTTTAATATAATAATTGTATTTAAAAATACTCAACTCAGTAACATAGGATACAAAATATTATATTCATTGTTAAAGGAAATGTAGCAACTAAATGTCCTTTTTTCAATTTTAATTAAAAGGGACAAATAACCAAACCAATATATTCTACACTAATGATTGCAAAATTAATGCTCATAACATCAATCATCAGATGTTTGATTAGGTTATTTATTTATTAACCTATTTGACTACTAATGAGTACATTGGATAAAGGATGATTATTTGTTTGGATCTGGACCTATATGCCAAATAGTGATTGGTCAACATTTCCTTTAACACACAGTAGCAGTGAAGGTTAGATATTACACTTACTGCACAAATGTGAAAACTGAATCATTAATAGACTCAGTATCTGCTCCAGGTAACCCAACTACAAAGAGACAAAGTCAGCATCTAAATACAGTGTTTCAGACTTTCAATCTCTTGCATTCTCTTCACCCTCATCATGGCTGGGGGCTCATCCTTTTCTTCTCTTGATTCTGCCATTGTGATTCACTGTTCTGTGTTTTGTTATTGCGTGTGTGTGTGTTTGGTCAATTTCCCTCAAGCTATCTCCCTTACCTTAGACAATTCTGCCAAAGGATGTCCCCCTTATTGCTCAGTTTATATTCCCCTGAAATCTACCTTTTAAAGACCACTGAAACTTGTGGATATTATTGCAGAATACGCACAGATGGTGACTATGGGCACCTCTCTGCTACTCTCCTCCCTTAACTTTCACTCCCCCGTTTTTTCTTTTTCCTTTCTGGCTGTGCTTCTTGGCTTTCCTTCCTTCTTGGTCCCCACAACCAGGGATTGAACTTGGCCCCAAAAATGAAAGTTCAGAATCCTAACCACGGGACTGCCAAGGAATTCCCTCCCCCATTGTTTTTTAAATAGAACTAATTACTGTTAATTTTCTGATTAATTTTCTTTCTGGTTACATTACTTTTGTAACACTTAAATGTCCTTGTCTTCTTGATCTATTCTTTTGGGGAGGAAGAAATTTTCCTCAACCCTTATATGTTATTTGGGCTGGTCTAAGAATTAAATTGACATGAAACAGGCTAAGAAAAAAATCAAGCAAAGCTTAATAACATGTATACAATGGAGAGACCCAGGAAAAATTAGTAACTCTCAAAATGGCTGAACACCTCACATTAAATATATTATCTATTAAAGACAAAAGAGGATGTTGGGGACAGTAGTTTGGGAATTCAAAATGGAAGAAGACAATTCACATGGAGGTGAAACAGCAAAAGTGTATTGAACAGGTATCTGCTGGGACATGCAGAGACAATGACTGAGTGAACTTTGAGGTCTAGGCTCAACCTAGTATTTATCCTTTTAAAATATCTATAGTAATTGGTATTCCAGGAACAGATTCTCTATGTAAATTATTTTAGGCTGTTAAAGAGAAGATAAGAACAACAAGAAAAACAAACCAAGTCTTCTGTTTTTTACAAATCAGATCAGATCAGATCGGATCAGTCACTCAGTCATGTCCAACTCTTTGCGACCCCATGAATCGCAGCATGCCAGGCCTCCCTGTCCATCACTAACTCCCAGAGTTCACTCAAACTCACGTTCATCAAGTCGATGATGCCATCCAGCCATCTCATCCTCTGTCGTCCCCTTCTCCTCCTGCCCGCAATCCCTCCCAGCATCAGAGTCTTTTCCAATGAGTCAACTCTTCACATGAGGTGGCCAAAGTACTGGAGTTTCAGCTTTAGCATCATTCCTTCCAAAGAAATCCCAGGGCTGATCTCCTCCAGAATGGACTGGTTGGATCTCCTTGCAGTCCAAGGGACTCTAAAGAGTCTTCAAAAGCATCAATTCCTTGGCGCTCAGCCTTCTTCACAGCCCAACTCTCACATCCATACATGACCACAGGAAAAACCATAGCCTTGACTAGACGAACCTTGGTTGGCAAAGTAATGTCTCTGCTTTTGAATATGCTATCTAGGTTGGTCATAACTTTCCTTCCAAGGAGTAAGCATCTTTTAATTTCATGGCTGCAGGGAACA